>NW_020954590.1:85031656-85048745 GCF_900497805.2 Vombatus ursinus
AGAGAGAGAGAGAGAGAGAGAGAGAGAGAGAGAGAGAGAGAGAGAGAAAGAGAGAGAGAATCCAAAAATAGATCTCAAGAATCAGACAATTTAATAGAAATAATGTAAAATCTAAGAATCAGTTACACAAATATGATATAGGGGAGGTGTAATCAGAAAAATACCAAGGGTTTTAGTAGTCTGTAAGGTCAGGATAATTCAACAGTGTGACAAGACAGTCTGAAAAGCTAATATTTGGCATAGTGGATTCAATTATCATCTCTATGTAGATGATTTTCAGATCTACTTACTCAGTCCTAACCTCTCTCCTGACCTTCAGTCTCACAACTCCAACTGCTTGTTAGACAGCTTGAAATGGATATCCCGTAGACATCTTAAATTCAAGATATCCATAACTGAACTAATTACTTCTTTCCAAACCCTCTTTACTTCCTAAGTTCCTTATTACTCTTCACAGTACCACCATCCTCTTGGTCACACAATCTAGATGTCATCCTTGACTCCCTACTCCCTCTTGACTCCTGTATTCAACATACCAAGCTCTATTAACTTTAACTTCATTTGTTGTTACTGAGTTTGCTACCACATTAGGGGTTTTCTTGGTAACATTATAGGAGTGGTTTACATTTTCTTTCTCTAGCTCATTTTACAGACGAAAACTTTTTGATTGGTACAGTTATAGTCCCCAGGATACATTTTTGCAAACAGGATTAAGTGACTTGCCCAGGGTCACACAGCTAGTAAGTATCTGAGGTCAGATTTTTTTTTTAAAACTTTTTTTTCTTTTTTTATTACATTTTTTTTTCACTGATGCTTTTTTTTAAATTTTTGGTGAGGCAATTGGGGGTTAAGTGACTTGCTTAGGGTCACACAGTTAGTAAGTCAAGTGTCTGAGGCTGAATTTAAACTCAGGTCCTCCTGACTCCAGGGCCAGTGCTCTGTCCACTGCCCCATCTAGCTGCCTTAACTTAATAAGATCTCTCATATGTGCGCCTCCTCTCCTCAGACTACCACCACTGTGGTCTAGGCTCTTATCAGCTCATTTCTTGACTATTGCAGTAGCCTTCTGATTAGTCTTCTTGCTTCAAGTTTCTCCCACTCCATTCCATCTTTCAGTCATCTAAATAAGTGATCTTCATAAAAAATGGATTTTACCATGTCACTCTACCCCCTTCCCATCCCCCTGCAAATAAATTCCAGAGGTTCCCTGTTATCACCAGGATCAAAGTTACGGTCCTCTATCTTTTAAAGCCCTTCATAACCTAATCATTCTCTTCATACCAGGTCTTCTTGGGACAATTAACTCTTTTGTCTCATGTAATTTTCATTTATGATTTCTTGAAATATAGTTCTGGAAAACTAGGCTTTGATAAAGCCCATTGTGATTCAAATGGAGCAACTTGACCATGCCTTTCAACCCAAATCACTCTGGCTTTCACTGATTGGCCAATAGTAGGTCCCAGCCCAAGGCTCACTTGCTCATTGTTTGGGTTTTGATGGCTCACAGTGAGTGTAAATAGCAATTGTTTCTGTTCCGGCCAGAAACTCTGAGGGTCTTCCCCTCCCAGACTGATCCTTTTATAAAGACAAACTTTGCCATCTTTTGCCTGGCCTTTAATTACTGAAAGGACATTGCCTCAGATAAAATGAGACCTGAGAAAGACCTTAGGCCAAAAGTACAAAAAGGCCAAGGTCTCCCACTGCATCCGGGGCCATCGTTGGTTGTTTTCACATATATCTTGCCACTGGACTCTGATGACTCTTGAGGAGAGAATGAGGCTATGACTTTGCACAGCTTTGCCTCACTTAAATCCAATTTGCTTACAAGTCACTCCCCCCAATGTCATTGGTCCTCTTCTAGAAGAAAGGTGAATAACAACAACAACAATCCCAATCTTCTTATACTTTGTTCATTCTTACTATGTGATTCAGTGATCCTGGCCTCTTTGCTGTTCTTGAACAAGACCCTCCATCTCTTGACTGTGTTCATTTTCACCGGCTGTTCCCTATGCTTGGACTTCTCTTTCTCTTCATCTCTGCCTCCTGGCTTCCTTCAAGTCCCAGATAATAGCCCACCTTCTACAACAAGCTTTTTCTGATTCCCCATAAAGCTAGTTCCTTCTCTCTCTGATTATCTCAAATTTATCCCATATATATCTTGTTTGTACATACTTGTTTGCATATTGTCTTCCCCATTAAGCCGTGAGGTTCTTGAGAGTTGGGACTGATTTTTGCCTTCTTTCATGTACCTAGAACTTAGCACAGGGCCTGGCGTATTGTGGGTACTTAATAAAAGCTTGTTGAATTGGCTAGACTTGATAGTGTCTAGAATGATGCAGGTACAGTAATAATTAAAGTTTGAACTATATCTGTGGTGTAGTATTCAGTCCCGGGTATCGCATTTTGGAAAGGATATTGACATGGTGAAGTGTGCCCAGAGGACAGAGAGATGGATGGTGAAGGTACCAGAAACTAAATATGATATACAAGAATCAATTTAAGGAACTGGGCATGTTTAGCTTGGAAAAGAGAAGATTTAGCGGGCAAGTGATGCTTTTCTTCAGGTATTTAAAGAGCTGTCTTGGGGAAGATAGATTAGACTTCTGCTTGGCTTCAGAGGACAGCATTAAGAATGATGGATGGATGCAGAAATTTTAGAATGACTATAAGGGACACTTTCCTAAAAGTTAGAATTGAAGAAAGAAGAAATGAAATGGAGAATTTCAGAAGGTAGAGGCTACAGCTGAATGTTAGGGTGGGGTGGCCACTTGTGGGGTACACTTTCAAGGCAATTATTGTTCAGCTATGGTTTAGACTAGATGGATATTATTATCGCTCCTAGCTCTAAAACTTTGGTGATTCTGGTGGGTGAAGAAACTGCCCATGGAAGAATGGGGTCCAGATACTCCTCTTGAAGCTGTGTACATTGGTACAGATGCCTAGGAGATAGCAAGGCTTTACAAGTGCCTAGCTCATAATTTTTCTATGACTCATTTACTGAGCTGTAAGATTTAAAATCAAAAGGTGACTAGAGTTCATCTAGGCAGCCATATTATTTTCAGATGAAGAAAATGAGGCCGAAAAGAGGTGAAATGATTTACCTGGGTCATAGAGCTAGGAAACAGCAGAACCAGTATTCTAAACAAGGTCCTATGCGGAGATTTCTCCATTATACCATTCTCTTCCTTTTGTTTTGGCTTTGAAAGCCCAAATCCTACCACCAAAGTTAAAGGGAACTTGCCTATTTCCCAAATAGAAACAAAATAGGTAATTCACTGTATTATGTGATTGATGGGAATCTGTGAGGTAGCTGTTATTATTATCAGCTCCAAAGTGGTGCAGTGGATAGAGTGTTGGGCCTGGAGTTAGGAAGACCTGAGTTCAAATCTAGCCTCATATACTCACTAGTTGTGTGATCCTGGGCAAGTTAACTTAACTTCTGTTTGCCTCAACTTGCTCATCTATAAAATGGGGAAATAATAGCACCTACCTCCCAGGTTGTTGTGAGAATCAAATGAGGTAATAATTGTAAGATTCTTAGCACAGTGCCTGGCACATAATAAGCACTATATAAATGTTGTTGTTGTTGTTGTTACATAAATGAGAAAACTAAGTCACGTGAAGGTTAGATGATGTACCTCTTCCTGGGGCTATCAAATTTTACTTTGCTCCAGTGCTATCTTTGTAATGTGAGAAAGTCCCAGGTACTACCTTAGCAAATGGAAGTAATGATGCTGAAGTTTCCCCAAATACTGTGTTTAGCGATAAAGAATAAAGTAAAGCAAGAGAGTACCTTTTTTTTTTCGAATTAGAATAATGTACAGACAAATAAAAAAAATGTTATTCTTGACTAACCACATTGTTTGAGAAGCAGCATGGTACAAAGAAGGAAGCATTGGGCCTATAATCCTCATGACCTGTTTTCAAATTCTGTCAGATTATAGCTGGGGATACCTTGCATGTATCTCAAGTATAAATTATTATATGCATGTTGTCTCCCCCATTAGAATGTAAGCTTTTTGAGGGAAAGGTTTATTTTTCCTTTTTTTTTTAATCCCTAGAGTTTAGCACACTGCCTGGCAATACTACTTAATAAATGTTTGTTAATTCATTGATTGTTTAAACCTGGGTAAATAAAAAAACAAAAAAAAAACAAAACCCCAAAAAATTAAACAACAAAAAACCCTCTCTGAGCCTCAGTTTCCTTATTTGTAAAATAGAGTTGTTGCTGCTGCTGCTGATAATAATAACAACAACTGCCTCATATAAGGTTCAAGTGAGAATGCAAAATGATTTGTAAACTAAAGGTACTATATAAATGATAATTATTCATATAATTCATATAACCCCCATTTCCAGTCTTTGGTAGGAGGCTATGTATGCAGAGAAGAGAACTGAAAGGTGTTTTTCAGTTTGGGGTTTTTAGGTCTGGATGAACAAAGATGAGGAGGAGAATCCCACTTTTGAATTGGTCAAGTTCTAAGGCAAGAGCAGCAGTTGCTTTTCTCTCCGGGCTGGGAAGCCAGAGAGGAAGGGAAGGATGGCGGCAGTCAGGGTCACGGGGTACGGTTGTCTTTTCCTATCTGGTTGTTCGTGGCTTTCAAAACGTCCTTGTTAATGAGAGCATTTGAAAAATGACTTGTAGGGTGATAATCTATCGAATTTGATGTAATTATTGCTCACTGCAGGGCTGCGCTGGCAAATGACAAGGGCCCATATTGAAATGGAGCGTGGAGAGGACTGAAGCACTATACCAGCTGCATTTCCCTGGCTTTGTCCCAAGTAGTCCTGAAGGGATATTTTACGTGATTTCTAAGACCACCTGGGGTTATTAGTCCCTTGAGAACCTCCACAAGACCCATTATTATCTTTTCCTTTGCTCCCCAGGTGCCTTAACCCAGAGCCTTCTTGGAAAAATGCACATGTGCCAGTCTTGTGTTAAGCAGCAATGCAATGCTGTTACTGTTGATCCCTAAAAGGAAGTGATACAGTGAAAGCTGGTTTTTGTCCTGGGTGAATTTGATATCTATGCAGTCAAGATCAAGATATTTGAATATACTGACACTTTGGTGAGCTCAGGGAATAGAGTTTAAATTTGTATTGCCTTGGCAATTTAAACCTGAGATATTTATGTCATCTTATCCAGTTATTTTCACTGTCACCATTACAAAAATAACTGTATACTTTCTGTGCTGATTAAAAACAAAAAAAAAAATTAAACAAGGTAAGAAATACTTAAGGATTCGGCAAGTGATGTGATGTACCATATATCATACTTCTGAATCTAATTCATACTTTTCCATATTTTATTTATTCTTATCTCCTGATCCTGCATAGCAGAGTGTCCACAGGAATTTTCAAATGCTCTTGTTGAAAAATAATAAATGTGCATCTTTAGGGCAGTGAACTGAAGAGCAAGAGATGAAGAAGTTGAGTGACATAAAATCTTTATCAAGGCATAGTTTTCAAAATAAGATAATTTTAAAGTTCAGATTTTAAAGCTCTCCAGCAAGGGTAGAGGTGGTATGATAATTGAAGATATGAACATTTTCTCCCACATTGAGCTAACAATCAATTTTGAGAACTAGGCTATACTTTCAAATTATTATTAATGTTGATTCATTATAGCATGAACACAAGTCTTTAAAATAAGTATAAAAAATGGATCATTCTGCACTTAAAACAAAACATAACAGAACCATTCTTCTGCTTCCGTGGAAATTAGACTTTGAGTAAAATAAATGGAATCGGCAACATTTTTTTTAATAAGTTGGCATAACTTATCACTGAGACTGGTTAAGTAAGCCAAGGGCTATTTTCAAGGTTATATTATAATATATGACATATTTACAGCCTCTTGCCATGTATTTGCATATATGTAAGAGAAGCAACATGGAGTTGTCCTGAAGCCAGAATACATTCTTTCACTGTGAAAAAAGCCAAAGTAGAAAGTGGAATAGTCAAGAAATTGACAGAGGGTAAAATTACCTAGAGTTCAAAAATAATATGAATAAAATGGAAATAAAGCACAGCTTTGGGCTACACCTAAATATTGGTATTTTATTCAGTAAAAAGTTGCATATATATTAATCATTGTATAATATAATGAGAGGCAGCATGGCTTGCAAGCTAGAGAGCCTGACTCAAAATGAGGAAGACCTGGGTTTTAAATCCTGCTTTTGATGCATGTTGGCTGTCTGACTTTGGGCAAATCACCTAACTTTTTAGTACTCTGGGCAATTCCTTTGGACTATAAGTTGTAGAGAAGTTACTACCCAGCTTTGGTAAATGGAGTTTCCTTACCCGAGAGTTCCTAATACCAATGGAATCATAGATTCAGTCTTTATCCATATCTATATAAACTTATATCTATCTATAGCTATATGTCAATAGATATAGACATACATACATATACACATACATATATACATATACATATACATACATACATACACACACACACACACACACACACACACACACATATATATATATATATATATATATATATATTTGTACCTGTAATGGTTTAAACTGGGTCATAGGGACCTAGTTTGACAGCACTTAAGCCTAATAGGATGGTTTGTGTTGCAGGGATATATTTGGGTGGATAAGATATGGAACGCCTCATTCTATTTGTCTAAGGAGACTGCAATTTCCATCTTTGGGCAGACTAGGAGGAAGACTGTAGCCAGGTGCTCACTCCCCCACTATCCCGTTTCCAAGATGGGTATTGGTTTGGAATTATATCAATCTAATACACATGATATTTTTGCAGTCTAGGAGTATGATGCTCTTTTTGTGATATAGGATAAATATGAATTTCCCTGTGCACTCTAAAGGGGAAAGTAGCAGTTATTTTATTTTTGGCCATCTTAGCCCCTTCCCACCAAACACTTGTTACATAGAAAACAATCATGGATAATAAGCAAACATATATTAATTTCTGACAGAAGTCAGAAAAGCTAGACATATAGGGAACAGGATAAACAATAGAATACACAAAAGTAAATGTGCTCTTTGGCACAGGAGAGAAATAAAATCTCAGCTCAACCAATATGACAACAATCTTATCAGAGATGTCTACTCTTAGCCGTCTCAGAGGATACAGAGGCATAATGGGAATCAAGGCAAATGTTGATTGGGTAGCTTTCCTTACATGCCTAGGTGTGGGGACTCCCAATAGTCACTCAAAAGTTCATGTTTTCTCTTTTGTCTCCTCTCTGTTGAACTCTACCTCTCTCTCCCTAGTCTTCCCCAAGCCTCTCCACCATTTAGAAATCACATTTTCCTTGTGTAGGCCCTGTGCAGTGTCATAGACTCAGGAGTCCCTTAGCTAATCAGGAGTTGCATCTCCCTATGTATATTCTATGCAGCATGCAGTGTCCCAAGTTTGTCCTTCAAAGAATCGCCAAAGCTGCAGGAGTTGTTGATGTTTATATGCACGCACACACACATGTACATACATACATGAATATATGCATAGATAATACACAATATGCACGTAGACATGTGCTTGTAATATACATATGTGTAGATATATATATGTAAACATACATTGTGTGCATAAACAAACATGTAATGGCTAAGCATAGATAACCAGCTAAAACTACAGCTAAGAAAAAAATGATTCTATGAATTTTAAATTCATGAATCTCCTTTGTTTCATTATCACAATGAATTGTCTTTGATTTAAGTAGGGCCTTACGCCGTATTAAGAGACCTCAGTACATGACAACAATTGGCTGAGCTTTGTTCCTTGGTGTAAAATGTAAGGTTTGTACAATTCAAATATACTTGTGAAATCCAAACATTGGTCTCATTTACTCATGATTGCTAATAGTCTAATTACAGACTCGCTTCTTCATGCAAATAAAAATTGGATGGAATAGAAATATAAGGAAATAGAGTGGCTGAACTATCTCAAATCCATTATGAAATCAGAATTACTTGGATTAAAAAAAAGCAACAGCTCAGATTTCACAACACAGAGACATAATTAATGAACTGGGTAATTCTTCCCTGCCATGGATATTTTTTCTTAGCTATAAATTCAGTCAGATATAAGAAATAGGAAAATTTGTGGATGTTTGGGCAAATGCATGGGTCATTTGCCAATTTTTTTTTTTAATCTTTCATCAAGGTGTTCAGCATTGCATTAACAGGGTTATGCCAATGAGGGTAAGATTTGTGGGTTGTGTCTCTGTGGGGAACAGTGAGTTTTACCCTGTTTCATAACCCATAGGGCCTCTAAATAAATTGTCCAGCTCTTAAAATGACAATTTTCTGGTCATAGAAAGATTAGCAAGAGAATGTGGATGGGCTGTTTGAGAGACAGTATTATAACAATGCAAAGAACTCAGAGAACTTGAGTTTGAATCCCAGTTCTGCTGATTTCCTGTGTTACCTCTCTGGGCTTCAAGTTTCCCCAAATGAGGGTTTTGGACCAGATGACCTCAAATGTCCCTGACAGAACCAGACCTGTGATTCCAAAAATATCACCACTGCAAGGAAATACAAAAGCTCATTCACTATGCCATCTTCATATGTGAAGGTAGCATTGTTATACTTCAAGTAAGTAGATAATTACAATATGTCTCCCATGTCATTTTCAGCTCTAAGCTGTCAACAAGCCATTATTGAGTGTCTCTGAAAAGTAACAGTTCTATGCATATTTCTGGTTTTAAGAATGTGTGAGCCAAAACCAAAGGAGTCTATTTATTGTGAAATATGTACATGGGATCAGATTCAGAGTGGTATAAATACAGTTAAGTTTTTATAAAAACGTAAAGCGTGGACACTAGCTAAGTTTAAGAGGACAGATCATGATTCTATAGGGCATTGGTGAGCATAGTAAGCAGTTATCTGAGAGTATTGAACAATTCTGTGCGTTTATTACTGAGCATCTGTCGGAAAGGTCTTCAGAAGGTTGAGCTATTTCTAAGTGCCTTTTGGCTGAGCTGTCAATGACATAAGGAGTTGCTTACAAACATCCAGATTGTATCTAAGAGAAGGTGGTATAGGACTGGAATTGTATCAGACTAAATTAGTAATGCCTTCTTGATTTCTGCATAAACAAAACAAACCACTCATATCAATTACTATTTATAACTAGGAATAGGAATTAATATGGGTCCAAAAATGAATCTGGTTTCCCCAGAGCATGATTAGAGGTATTACTCTTTCCACTGGAGTAGTGGCATTGGTTCATCAAGACTACAAGGAGTTTTGGAGATCAGAGCCTAACCTTGTTCTTTTGATCATTTCAACCCATTAAATTTGGTTCTCAGTGAATGACTGCCCATAATCTAGTGTGCCCTATTTTGTATCCTATTTACATTATATTTCTTATCAGCTTCTC
The DNA here is from genome assembly GCF_900497805.2 of Vombatus ursinus. NCBI lineage: Eukaryota > Metazoa > Chordata > Mammalia > Diprotodontia > Vombatidae > Vombatus > Vombatus ursinus. Next base: position 85,041,018 of record NW_020954590.1, read on the forward strand.
TCTGTTGACATAGCATTTTCTGTCTCCCTGTTGTCATTTCTTCTTTCTCTTAAATTCTAAGTTTGAACAACTCATCTAACTACTCGTAGACTCGTTATCTCACATGTAAAAGAGGAATAATTTTGCTTGCTCTTTCAGCATTACAGATTTGTAGTTCTACCTTGTATCATACTTGCTTGTTTATACTTCAGGTTTCCCTGCCTTATTCTAACCTCCCCTTTTCCCGATAGATTGCAAACTCCTTGCAGGCAAGCTCTGTTACTTTTCACCGTTTGTCTATCTACCTAACACAAGACATTTCATGTCATAAGTGTTATTGAATACAATTGAAAATATTTGATAGTGTTTTGTAACATTTCTAGATAAATGCAAATTGAAATAGAGTGGATATAGAGCTCAAACCAGATTCAGGAAGATATGGGTTTGTGCCTCACCTCTTCTCACACTTCCTGGCCACGTGACCGAGAGGTCTCTTAACGTGGCATAAGACCTTACTTAAATCAAAGACAATTCATCGTGATAATGAAACAAAGAAGATTCATAGTGAGTTTAAAATTAAGAGAATTATTTTTTTTCCTGGCTGTAGTTTTAGCTGGTTATCTATGCTTTAGTTTTTATATCTATGTGTATGCACACACATGCACATGCATGTTTATATTTATACACTCTTCATGCCTCAGTGCACCAGGCCAACTCTATAAGACTATAGGTTACAGAGCAGGTACCAATCTGCATTGGGGTAGCTAGGTGGCATAGTGGGTAAAGTGCAGGGCTTGTAGTCAGGAAGATCTGAGTTCAAATCCAGCCTCAGACACTTCCTAGCTGTGTCAAGTCACCTAACCTCCATTTGCCTCAGTTTCCTCATCTGTAAAATAAGCATAATAATTGTGCCTTCCTTCCAGGGTTGTTGTGAGGATCAAATGAGATGATAATTGTAAATCATTTTGTATAGTAACTGTCACATAGTAGCTGCTATATGAATGTTAGCTATTATTATTGTAGTGGGGATTTTGCACCAGTTGGTGAAGTTGTAGGTATACTCTAAAAATGAAAGCTACTTGCAGGACTATATATTAATCCTTCTATACAATATTATAACTCTTGCTTTAGATGACTGTGTGGAAGAGTCCTGACCCTGCATTTAGAGGATTTACACTCAAAACCCACCTCTGTCACTTACTACCTATTTGACCTGGGGAAGTCATGTCATTTCTCTTGCCTTCAGGTTTCTCATCTATAAGATGTGGGGATTGGACCATATCACTTCTTTTTTTTTTTCTGCCCTTTTTTTTTCTTTTAGGCTGTTGGGGTTAAGTGATTTGCCCAGGGTCACACAGCTAGTAAGTGTCAAGTGTTTGGTCTGAGTCTGGATTTGAACTTCAGGTCCTCCTGACTTCAGGGCCAGTGCTCTATCCACTGCGTCACCTAGCTGCCCCCTGGATCATATCACTTCTAAGGGCTCTTCTAGCTCTATAATACCTATTTGTGCTTTATTTATTCATTCTTCAATTTCAATTTATTTATTCATTTTTTTATGTGTTTATCTCTCTGTCTGTCTCTGTATCGCTGTCTGTCTCTGTCTCTGTCTCTCTCTCTCTCTCTCCATGCTTGTAATGCTCTCCCTCTTCACTTCAACCTCCAGGAATCCCCTCAAGGCTCAGCTCAAGTGCATCTTTTGATTCAGCCCTTTCCTTGTTAGCACTCTTCTGAAATTGCTGTTCATTTACATATTTTGTAATTACTTTTTTTTTGTACATATTGTTTCCTCCCTGAAGAAGGTAAACTCCTTGAGGGCCAGGATTATTTTAATTTTTGTCTTCTTAGAGCTGAATAGTGTGACTTGCACACAGGAGGTGCTTAATAATTGTTTGTTGAATTGAATTGAAAAAGTAAAGCTACTCTTTTTCACAAGATGCTAAACTTTATTTGTATGTGTACTCTTTCTGTCTCTTTCTCTGCCATTGGTGTATTCTGTCTTTGCTTTATTCGATGATTTTCCTGAGTTTAGTGGAAAATGACCTGATGGTCAGCTTTTTAGTGATGAGACCTTCCAAACTTAGCTAGACTGGTCCTCAGATAACAGACAATCCATCTAATGTGGAATCTGCACTGTATGTCTTTCCAGCTTGGTAGGGCTTGCCAGAGCTGATGTTCTACTGGAATAACCCTTGAGAACTAGGGTCAAGCAAACATCATTGGAAGGGACTTCAGTGGAGGAAGCTACTATTCCTATAGCTATTATTAGATAATAACTTGGATTCTAACCTGATCATTTCTGAAGCAAGCTAAACAGCTTTCAATTCTTTTGTAGATAGTGGCAGTGGTAAGGAAGTAATGGAGAACATTACAGCATAATGGGATTAGTAAATTTGATAACCACATTATGGTGGAGACAAGACTCTGGAGTAGGTTGGGGTGAAGGAGGATTACAACTGTATTCATGTATTTGAAAGGTTATCTTGTGGAAGAGAATTGAATTAAACCTTTTCTGTTTGGCCCCAGATAGCAGAACTAGGACCCATGGGTGGAAGTTGCAGAATGTCGGATTTATGCTTGACAAAAGGAAAAACTTAATGATTAAAGCTGTTCCAAACAAAAGTAGACTGTCTCAGGAGGTAGTGAGTGGGTTCTTCTTGTTTAGAGGTCTTTCACCAAAGACTGGCTGACAACTTGTCAGGGACACTTTGGAAAGGGGTCTAGTTCTGGTCCATTGGATGAGAACACTCTACTAGTGCTGAGATTTTGTGACTCTTTATCTTGTTCTTATTTCAATTTATTAGAAAGTTGCTGGTATTAGAACTTGCCTGGCCTAAGCTCATCCCTAGAAGTCACTGACCAGGTCAGGATGCTACATGGACAGTAAGCTGCTCCTCTTACCTTTTAAAATACATATATCCCCTCCCTAACACCTTCTGTTGCTATCTACAGAAAAAATGGGTGGAAATCAACATTTACTCCCTGCCTCCTCACCTTGTAAATACTACCAAGAATCTTGGCTAGTAGGGCCTTTGGGAGGTTACCCAATCCAATCCAATCTAATCTAATCCAACCCAATACAATGCAACTCAATCTAGCAAGTATTTTTGAAGCACCTAACTATGTGGTGCTGTGCTATATGCAAAGGATGGGGGTGGGTGGGGCTGTGTACAAAGGTAAAAATAAAACACAGGCCTTACCTTTCAGGAGCTTATATTCCATTGCAGAATACAACCTGTAAAGAGATGTGTATTCATGATCATTTAAAGAGGAGAACACTCACTACTAACTGGACCAGGGGTGCGGTGCAGCCTTTTGACTAAATCCAATTTTACAGAACAAATCCTTTTATTAAGGGATTTATTCTGTGAAGTTTGGATTAAGTCAAAAGGCCGCACTTGAGGACCTAGAAGGCCACTTGTGGCCTCAAGACTGTAGGTTCTCCACCCCTGAACTAGAGTGACCAGGAAAGGCACATGAACTGAGCCTTGAATAAAACTAGAGATTCAAAGAGACAGAGGTGAGGAGGCAGTGAATTTCAGGCAGAGGTTACACCTCATGAAAAGGCCTGGAAGAGGAAGGTTGAGGAACATCTAGACCCTTCCTTAGTCTAGTTAGAATCATATATAAAATAGCCTAGACACATATTGAGCTATCCAATTTTTAAAGTGCTCCAGAGGGCTTTTGAGACATTGTAGAAGAAGACACTGCTGTAATAATTTTTTGACTTTGACTATTTCATTTTGTGGTACAATGGAAAGATCCCTAGTTCTGGAGTTAGAGGACCTGGGTTCAAATCCCTCCTCTGTTACTGCCATTGAAAACTTGGATAAGACACTTCATTCCTTGGGCTTTAGTTTTCTTATCTATAAAATGAGGGGAGTTGGATTAGATGGAACCTCTGCAGTCCCTTTTAGCTCTAAGACACTAATCTTGATAAATCAGAAACAAATACTTAAGGAGTAATGAATAAGCAAATGTAAAAGGGGATGGTAAATCATGATTGTGGGAAGAAAGTTCACAAACCAGTGAACATCAGTACAGGTTCCAGACTAGGCTTTGATCTCCAGTGACCTGCTGCAACCCAGGTGGGATCCAAATTGAGGCTTGAGGGAAAATGAAATGATGTTCGTGGATCACAGCTTCTTCCACACTCCTTCAGGATGCACGTTGACTCTTGGGAGAGCTACAGAAAGACAGAGGGCAGTGTGGGACCAAGTTGGTAGCTGCCCTATAGCAGGGAAGTGAGCATGCTATCTGAAGGTAGTACCAAAGGGAGGGGGAAGTGAGGGGGAGAGAGAGAGAGAGACAGAGAGCGAGAGAGAGAGAGAGAGCGCGAGAGCAGCTTTTCCTTATTGTTGAATGTTGAAGGAGAGTGGGGAGGGCGAGTCTCGAAGACAAAGGCACTGAAGGGTAAATGAGGGCTGTGTTAGTTCAAAGTCAGAGGTCTTAGGAAGCAGGGAGAACTTGGAAGGTATTATTATTATTATTATTATTATTTTTGAGGATGGAAACAAGAGAACTCTTGTGCAGGGGGTGGGGGTAGGTTCTGCAAACCCTCCCAACTCCAGTAATTAGATAGGTTTGGCAGCCTGAGCGAAGGCCTCACGGTTCCTGATTAATGTTCCTTTGGTGCACAGACGTGATTTAGCTTGCTGCTGAATAAACACAACACGGGGATGGAAAGGTGATAACTCCCGGCTCAGCAAAAAGAGGGAGCCTATAAATATGCCAGTGGGTCAATAGAAGTGATTTCATTCTTCCTTCCCAGGACTGCTGATGAGGTCTGACAGGGCAGGTCTACTTCATTAAGGCATCACAATGGCGAAGAAAGCCTGAAGGGCAAAAAGAGCTGCCTGTAGCAGATTGGGGCCTGGGCTGCAGCTGTCAGGACAGTCAGGGAGGGAAGAAGAGGTTGGCGACAATAGAATAAGGAAGATATCATGGGTGGGTGTTTTCTTTCTTACTCCTGTCCCTCTTTCTTCATTCCTTTAGCTTTTCCTCCTTTCTTCTTTCTCTTCCCTCTCTCCTTCATTTTTTTTAACTTCCTTCCTCCCTCTCTCCTTTTTGTCCTCTTCTCCCCTTTTCTCTTCCTTCTTTCTTTCCACCTTTTCCTCTCTCCATCTTCTATCCTTTTTTTCTCTTTTCCTCTCAGCTCTCCTTTCCTTCCCCTTTCCTTCTTTCCTGCCCTTTCTCCCTCATTTTTTCTTCCTGTCTTTCTTTTCCTCCTCTTATTCTTCCCTCTCTTCTTCTCTTCCTTCCTCTCTTCTCTTCTGCTTCTCTTTTCACTCCTTTTTCTTCCTATTTATCCCTTTCCTTCCCTCTCTTCTCATCCCTACTTCTCTTTTCCTCTTCTTTCTCTTCTCTACTTTTCTCCTTGTCTCCATCCCTTCTTCTCCTTCCTATAATAATAACCAAGATGTACAGCACCTTAAAGATTGCAAGAACTTTATGTACATTATCTCATCTGAGCTTCACGGTAAATTTGTGAAGTAGATACTCAGGTGTTATTCTCATTTTTTTTTTAGGCAACTGGGGTTAAGTGACTTGCCCAGGGTCACACAGCTAGTAAATGTCAAGTGTTTGGTCTGAGGCTGGATTTGAACTCAGGTCCTCCTGACTTCAGGCCCGGTGCTCTATTCACTGCCCCATCTAGCTGCTCCTGTTATTCTCATTTTACAGAGGGAAATTAACATGTTCTTTGTCCCATTAGAATGTAAGCTCTTGGAGCGCAGTAATTGTCTTTTTTTTTCTATCCCTAGCACCTTTCACAGTGCTAGCCCATAGTAATCATTTAATAAAATGCTGATTGATTAATGGCCTGTGATCATACAACTGGTAAGGGTCAAAGTCAGAGGTTGGACACAAGTCTCTACCTAACTCTAAGTCCAGCACTCAATCCACCACTAGTCCAGTGATGTCAAAATCAAATACAAATGGGGACCACTAAGCCATACATAAGGATTCTGGTGCGTTGCATATTGACTTAGAAAACCATAGATGTTCATATATTCATTTTTAAAATTAATATAACAATGCATTAAAATCCAATAGGAATTACATTTAAATATGGTTTATATTTAAATTCAACTAAATTTAAATCTGCTTTGGGCCACACATGGGAGAGTTGTGGGCCTGTGGGCTGTGTGTTTAACATCTCAGCACTAGGCCACCCTCCTTTCCACTCTCTTCTTTTTTGTCCCTCTTCCATTTTCATTTCTACATAAGCACCACTTCATAACCATAGTTCCTGACAGAGTAGAGCACTTAAAATTAAGAGGATGAAGGATCCTGAATATGGTAATATTACATCCTCCATAACAGTCATAGCTGTAAGGCAGAAAAGCAGCAAGGAATTTGTGAGTTTGGGATAGAATTTTGAAAACTTTAGAAGAACAGATCTTTCAAGGAAAATCATCCTTAAAGCCTAAAGAACCAAAAACAAAGCTATTTTTTTTTTGGTATCCACCATTTTTCCATTTGAAAAAAAAAATCCCTCAAGTACCTTCTGCTTGTTCCAGTAACCCTGACTCATTCCCTTTATCCTCTGTCTGTGCCTCTTCTCTCTCAACTGTTTGTTTCCAGACATCCATTGGCCTCTTGGAGCCCTATTTCCTTTTCTGATACCAGATAATCTAATTTCTATTCACTGTTTTACACACCTCTAACTCTGATAGCTTTTTTTTCTCTTTGATTCTTTATTTCTGTTTTCAGATCTTGCCCTTTCACTGACTGAGTTTAGGTGGTCTAACAAATAGGCCAAAAGAACAGGTGAACTCTAGAGCTCAGCCATCTTCATGATCCATTCTGAAAACAGCCATATTGATTTCGCTGCAGGATAACCATCCAGATAGATGGAAGGATTGAATAGTGGTGAAATAAATTCAATAGTTTTTTTCCCTGATGTTCTCTGCTTACTCTGCTGTTAAGACACAGCCATTGTAACATGGCTGTTTCTGCATGCTTATGTGTGTTCTTTGTAGAAAGTGGGAAGGTGCAGGGGACAGAATCTCGTGTCTTTTTCCTGACTCACTTGTCCTTTCTAGCTGATTTCAACTACACCATCATTATAGCTTCTAATTCACATTAATTCACTAAAATCTTGTTCCAATGTTTCATCCTGGTGGGCAGGGTTCATCAAGGTTATACTAGAGGAATATAAGCTTTGACAGGTCCTACCATTCTGGAAAAACTTTGCATTTCTATTAGGGGATCGACTGACTGCCTGTCCTCCAAGGATCAGTTTAACTAAGTTTGTAGAAGCTCTGTACCAGAAGATGGGCCAACAGATGATGATAAATTTATTTTAACTGTAACAACAGAAAACTGTTCATGAAGGCCTAGAGAAGGTTCTGGTTGGGAACTGTGGGGGGAATACCAATATCTATGAAATCAGAGAACCTTGAAGCAATGAAGTATGTTTTTTCTAAAATCTCTATTATTAAACTTACTATGAAACTTTATTATCAAATTATTAAATTTGACTTGAAAGAATTTGATAGATATCAACAGAGGTGAATATTTCCTTATACAAAGAAAAGGAAAGATGACTATGTATGAAAAAGTGACATATAGTTTCTAAAAAACAAAAACAAAAGTACTTATAAAATTTAACTTGGCTGTTTCAATATCACGAAGTTTGTCTCTGTCCCCTTCTGAACTTCCTTCTTTTCTCTTTTGTGTATTTTTAAAATGTTTTATTGATTCTCTCTCTCTCTCTCTCTCTCTCTCTCTCTCTCTCTCTCTCTCTCT
>NW_020954590.1:85048755-85194339 GCF_900497805.2 Vombatus ursinus
TCTCTCTCTCTCTCTCTCTCTCTCTCTCTCTCTCTCTCTCTCTCTCTCTTAATTCTTCTCTTTGGGGTTTTGGTGCATGTCTAGATCACCTAAGATGGTGTCATACACACGGAAGATTCTGAAGAACTGCTCCCAAGAGTTGGGAAGATTGAAGCAGGCTTGGAGATCCTGCATTGCTCTAACACTTAGTTGGGAACAAGTTTTATAATTGGCTATGTAGCTAGAAGAGTTAGAATCTTTAAAATGAATTGACTCAGAAACTGTGAAACTTTTGCTGCATTCTAAGGGTGAAGTACTTCTTCACCTATACTATGCTGTAAGCAGGGAGTCCCGCTCTCTACTCCATCCCCCTTAAGTCACGTGGCCTTGAGAAAGGGACCTAGGTCTTTGTCCTTTAAATGGTTTTTTTTTTTCATTTTAGATGCAGGTAATGGAGTTTCAAATCTGGACCAAAAGCATAAGTGATGGAGATCTGGAAGTCTAGAAATCCAGGGCAGATGTTTTATCCGGCTCACCAGCAATGCTCTGTGGAGTGCAGGTTGGGGCCCCAGCCCAGCTGAAACCCATACTATGAGCTTTGGACTTAAACCTGATAGGACCTGCTATGTAGGAACTGAACTAAACTACAAACCTAATTCCTTCTCTTCTCTCCCCCTCCACCATCTTAGTTGGTATAGGAGGGATTATATCTACCAAGGTATTGGGGAAAATATTTGTTCTTGCTGCATCTTTGAGGAGCATATCTCTTTGTAAAAACTAATGTGATGTTAAGCGGTTAAATGGAACTGAGTTACTAGTCACTGGGTTCCTAAAATGGGGAAATATAGTTGATGGGGGCTTGAATTGATGGCAGAAAATAGAGACCTCCTCTTCCCCCCACCTCCAACTCCACAAACCTTCAGAATACTAGAAAATTCTGAGCAGGTAAAACATGTAACAGGTCTGGTTCTGCGACAGTGAGGCCAGAGTCAACCATGTGAAATTTCTTTGGTATCACTATCCTTATCTTCCTCTTCCTTCCATAACACACTGTCACATCTCCTTGAATTGAAAACTTTCCTTGTTACAGACAAGGATGACGTAGCAAAACTATAGTATTACTTGTAGTATTTTTATCCAAAAGGCAGCAAAATGAATAGAAGAGACAAGTCTTATGATTAGGAAGACCTAAATTCAAAGTCTGACACATTCTAACTGTTCTGTCACATACAAGACACTTAACCTGTCAGTATACTAAACAATTCTTTAAAATGATAAGTTGTAGATGATTTAACAACAACAACAGCAATAACTAGCATTTATATAACACTTTAAGGTTTACAAGGCATTTTACAAATACCATCTCATTTTATACCCACCACAACCCTGGGAGGTAGGTGCTGTTATTTAGTTATATAGGTATATAGGTGTTATAGGTAAGGAAATTGAGGTAGACAAAGGCCAAGTGACTTGTCCAGTGTCTTACATCTAGTAAGTAATTGAGGGCACATTTGAACTCAGGTTTTCTTGACTCCAGGTCCAGCACCCTATCCCCTCTGTCACCTAACTGTTTTGATTTGCATTAGATGAGGGAGTTACCATGTTGGGAATACTCTTACCTATCATCTGTGAAATCACAGGTCCAGATACCTCTTCTTATTTTTTTCATTTCCTTTCCCATTTTTTTTCATTTAACATTTGTAAAGTGTTGTTTGTTGTTATAGACTGTGCCATGTAGGACTCTGACATTATTTTCATTTTTCAGATGAGGAGACTCAAGGACATAAGCATTGCACTTGTTGGCTAAAATCACCTTCCAAGACATAGCAAAGTCATGCTCTGAGCATGTTCCTAGCCTACTGGATTATGCTATATTCATTTTATTTATATTGAGTTGGGAAGCAATATGATAAAATGGGAAGAACATAGACCTTGGAGCCAGATTATCCACATTAAAATCATAGGGCATTTCATCTAATTTCTATAACCCCTAATTTCCTCATCCATAAAATGGGATGATGATATTTCCACCACTTATCTCATGAATGACAGCTATTATTAATTTGAGCTATTAGGTCAAATTTGCTGTAAGAAGTTTTACAGAGCTACAGAAACACAGGAAATCTATACTATACTATGATATGACAATATAACAGAACATAGTAAAACACAACAATATAATATATGTGATTCCTTATGATAGAATACAGTGTGATATGAAACAATAATAAAATATTGCCTGGTATGATATGAGACATAATATATGATATAATACAATATGTGATACAATGATATGATATTAAATCGTACCATACCATAGTATGATATGATGCTGTAACAGAATATGGTATAACATAACATGATATGATATCTTATGATATAATACCTTATGATATGATACAATATTATAGTATGATATGATATGATATAACATAACAGTATAATGTACCATAAATGTAACATATAAGTATATGACACAATATGATCTAAGATATGATATTATACTATACTATACCATATTGAACTGGTATGCTATAGTATACTATACAACGTAACATAATATGATAAAAAAAATTATTTAAAATGTACCAATTCTCACAAAACCTTCTGAACATCAGAGTAAGTGGCATACAGATTTTTTTTTCAGAAAAACTAAACATGTGATCAATAACTTAGAACTGAAAAGTGACCTTAGAAGTCATCTATTCCAAGCTCATCTTTTTATTGATGAGGAAATTGCCCAAAGGTGACATGGTAGCAGAGCTAAAATTACAACCCAGGTTCTTTGACTCTGTATTCTGGTTCTCTTTCCATTATACTACAAAGCTTCCCACCAAAGGTTTTGCCTCTCAAATGAAAGTAGGTCGCTAAGGAACAAATGTCTTCCTGCATCTAGATAGCAGCTATGGTAGCAATAGCAACTGATACTATTTTGTGAGCATGATTCTCCATGAACAAGTGAACACCCACCTTCTCATCTCTTCCAGTAGATTGTCCCCTCTATCCTTCTCACTCTCTCAATCATCTTCAATCTCTCCCTGTCTATTGATAGCTTCCCTTCTGACTACAAACTTGCCCACGTCTCCCCTGTCTTCAAAGAACCCTCCTTTGATGCACCCATCTCTGCTAGTTATATCTCCTCTCCTTTTGTTGGCCAAACTCCTTTAGAAGATCATGTACAATTAATGCTTCTACTTCTTTCCCTCTCATTCTTTTTTAACTCCAGAGTCTGGCTTCTAACTTCATTATTCAATTGAAGCTGTTCTTTCCACTTAATACTGATCTGTTAATCAACAAATAATAGAACTTTTTCTCAATTTTTGTCTTTCTTGACCACTCTGCAATCTTTGACTACATTATCAATCACCCTCTTCTCTTCCATACTCTCCTCTCTCTAGGTTTTCATGACATTGCTCTATCTTGGTTTAATTTCCTACCTATCTGACTACTCTTAAGTGTCTTTTTCTGGAATTTTATCCAGGTCTGTTAGCTGTGAGTGTCCTCTAGGGCTCTGGGCTGGGCCCTCTTCTCTTTTCTTTCTATACTATTTCACTTGGTTATCTCAACCACTCCCATGGATTCTATAAAATATTTCTTTCTAGATAATTTGTCCAGCCCTAATCTCTCCTAACCCCTCTTCTTATATTTCCAACTACCTTTCAGAAATCTCGAACTGGAGGTCCCATAGGGATCTTAAAGTTAACATGAGCTCATTCTTCCCCTCCTCACTTCCCAAACAAACAAAACACACAAAAAAAATCTTGACCCCTTCTTAACTCCCTTATTACTGTCAGGGGCACCAATGTCCTTCCAGTCCCCCAGGCTCACAATCTGGGTATCATTTTCAACTTCTTACTCTCTCACCTCCATATCCAATAAGTTGCTAAGTCCTGTTAATTCTATCTTGGTTACCTTTCTTGTATATGTCCCTGTTCTCTCTTCTGAGAGTGCTATTATCCTAGTCCAGGCCCTCATTATCTCATCCCTTGACTATTGAAATATCCTGCTATTGGGTCTCTGTCTCATCTCTTTCTACTCCAGTCCACCTTCCCTTCAGCTGTCAAATTGATCTTCCTAAAGTTCAAGTCTGACTAAGTAACCACCCTGTTCAATTAATTTCAGTGCCTTCCTATTGCCTCCACTATCAAATGTAAAATAATGTTTGAATTTTAAAGCTCTCCATAACTTGACCCTTTTCCTACCTTTCCAACCTTCTTACACTACCCCCTCAACTCTACCCCATACTACATGATCTAGTAACACTCACCTCCTTGTTAGTTCTTCCACATGACTCTCTATTTCCTCACTTCAAGCTTTCTCCCCATACTTGGGTCTCTCTCTTTCTGTCACTCTCTGTCTCTCTCTGTCTCTCTCTCTCTTTCTGTCTCTGTCTGTCTGTGTTTCCTTCTCTCCATTTTCTCTGCCTCTTAGGTTCCTTCAAGCCTCAACTAAAGTAACACCTTCTGCAAGAAGTCTTTCCCAGTCTTCCTTAATCTTAGTACCTTTCCTCTGAGGGTATCCCCCACCCCTAATTTTCCTGTCTAAGTCTTATTTGTACATAGATGTTTACATGTTTTTTGCACATTATGTTGTGAGCTTTTTGACAGCAGGGCCTATTTTTACCTTTCTTTGTGTCCACAATGCCGAACACAGTGGCTGGGCACATTCTGAGTGCTTAATAAATGGTAGTTGATTGACTATTTTATTTCATATTTTAAAGAACAAATCAGCCCAAAGACCCCAGCTTCTGGGATAAGAAATCACTCTTTGACAAAAACTACTAGGAAAACTGGAAAAGAGTATGGCAGAAACTAGGCATGGATCAAAATCTCACACCATATACCAAAATAAAGTCAAAATAGGTTCATGATTTAGATATGAAGGCTGACACTGTAAGCAAACTGGAGAGCAAGTCATAGTTTATCTGTCAGATTTATGGAGAACAGAAGAATTCATGACCAAACAGGAGATAGAGAACATTACGAAAAGCAAAATGGATAGCTTTGATTACATTAAATTGAAAAGTTTTTGCACAAACAAAGCCAATGCAACCAAGATTAGAAGGAAGGTAGAAAATTGGGAAAGAATTTTTACAACCAATCTCTCTGATAAAGGCCTGATTTCTAAAATATATAGAGAATTAACATAAATTTTTAAGAATACAAGTCATTCCCCAATTGATAAATGGTCAAAGGATATGAACAGGCAGTTCTCAGATGAAGAAATTAAAGCCATCTATAGTCATATGAAAAAATGCTCTAAATCACTATTGATTAGAGAAAAGCAAATCAAAACAACTCTGAGGTACTACATCACACCTATCAGATTGGCCAACATGACAAAATAGGAAAATGATAAATATTGGAGAAGATGTGGGAAAATTGGAACACTAATGCATTGTTGGTGGAGTTGCAAAATGATCCAACCATTTTGGAGAGCAATTTGGAACTATGCTCAAAGGGCTATAAAAATGTGCATGCCCTTCAACCCAGCAATAGCACTTCTAGTGCTACATCCCAGAGAGATCATACAAATGGGAAAAGGACCTACATGTACAAAAATATTTATAGCAGCTCTTTTTGTGGTGGCAAAGAATTGGAAATTGAGAGGATGCCCATCAATTGGGGAATGGCTGAACAAGTTGTGTTATGAATGTAATGGAATACTACTGTGCTATAAGAAATGATGAATAGGCTGACTTCAGAAAAACCTGGAAACACTTGTATGGTCTGAGGCTGAGTGAGATAACCAGAACCAGGAGAATGTTGCATGCAGTAACAGCCACATTACGTGATGACTAATATTGATAGACTTAACCCTTCTCAGCAATACGAGGATCTAAGACATCTCCAAAAGCCTCATGATGTAAAATGCTATCCACATCCAAAGAAGAACTATGGAGTTTGAATGTAGATCGAAGCATACTATTTGCTACTTTTTTTCTTCTGTTGTGTTTTGTTTCCTCTTTCTGGTGGTTCCTCCTACTGGTTATAATTCTCACCTACAACATCACTAATGTGAAAATTTGTTTAATAGGAATATATATGTATAGCCTATATCAGATTGTGTGCTGTCTTGGGGAGGGAGCCAGCGAGGGAGGAGGAGAAAAATTTAAAACTTAAAGGCTTATGGAAGTGATTGTTGATAATTCAAAATAAATTAATTAAAAATTAAAAAAAATACTAAAGAACAAATATGTAAGAAAAACCAACCATTGAATAAGAGGAATATATGAATTAGCCTATTACCTGTGGATTAAAATATAAACTACTCTGTTTGGTTTCTCAAGTGCTGTGCAGCCTGGCTCCAACCCATCTTTCCAATCTTATATATCATGCCCTTTCCCTCACGCTACTGTTAGCTGAACTGGCCTTCTCTCTGTTCCTCCTCCATCTCTAGCCTCTGTATTCTGGATGTAAACTGGCTATTTCTCATGTCTGGAATACAGTTTCACTTCATAAAATCCCTGACTTCCATCAAGAAACAGATCTAGTATCAACTCCATTAAACCTTTCCAGATCTCCCTTCCACCTCAACTATTCCTCCTATTCTTCCCTACTTTGCATTTAATTACTTTGTATTTCACGTTTCTGCATTTAATCCATAGAAACATATGTGTATATATTGTCTCCCTCAGTAGAATGTATGCTTCTTGAGTGTATGAATTGTTTCATTTTTGTCTGGCACCTAGTAAGTGTCTAACAAATGCATATTGATTGACTGGTAATGCTCATGAGCAACATTTATGAGAAAATGTAGACTATCTAAACAATTTAAGTAAATTTGAAGTTTTAACAAAAGGAAGTGGTTCTCTCCCCCTCTCCCTTACTAAACACAGTAAGATAAAAGAAAGGTAAACACTGAAGTCACCCAAGTATGTACACCTATTTTCTCTAGGACTCCATTTTGCTGAAAAAGACAGATAATGATTAATCTGGGGCTGGATAACACCTGGCGCTTATAATAAGAGTGATGTTGACTCTTATTTAGCATGGGGACAGCCATGTCGGAAATAAGAGAGCTCTATAAGATCATAGAAGCATTGGATCATACATGTAAACCTGGAAGGGACTTTGAAAGCCAATGAATCCAATGCCTTCAACTGCGTACAAGGAAACTGAAGCACAGAAGTTAAGTGATTTTCCCAGGGTCATAGATCTAGCAAGTAACTGAGACAGGTCTTATACCTAGACTTTCCTGACTGCATGTCCAATGCCTTCTCCATTATACCATATTGGTGATGGTTATTTGGTTTTCCTCCACATACCTAGACTTAATAACAGATAGCTCTAGAAGCAATGAGTGTAAGTTATGGAGAGGCAGAGTTCAGTTTTATGTATTTAAATAAAAAAAAACTTGTTAATAATTAGAGGTATCTCAGTGTTGCTCTCTCATTAGAGGCCTTCAGACAATCACTTCTCAGATGTGTTGGAGAGCTCAGATATAGGTTTGATTAGCTAGCTCTGAGATCCCTTCCAACTTGGAGATTCTGACATTCTGATTGTCCGATTTTTCTGAATTAATGAGTGGTGGCAGGAGGGACCTCAAATCTCCTTCCTTAAATATTGTTAGTCTAGGGGAAGGACCTTTAAGATTCAAGAGAAACTCCCCATTACTATTCATCAGAAGAATTCCTGCCCCCTTACTTTTCATTCTATTGAGGGAGTTGTTGGATATTGCAGAGATGAAGTATATGTAGTGGAAGACAAGGGAATGAGGATTTGGAGAAGTCACTTCTGCAACATGAGCCTTATTTATCTGGCATACCTGTTAGTTGTCTATATGGCTGCCAGATAAGTAGTGAGGGACAAATCTAAATGAGAGACCAGATAATTAAATACTTATCTGCTCTTCTGAAAAAAACTATTGCATGTTGGCCAAAATCTAGTGTAAACAAATGGAAAATGGTGTAATGATTGTTTTGAGTTGGATCTAGTAAGTGAATATTTGATCAGTCAAAGAATGCATGTCCCCTGGCATGGGAAATTCAAACCCTGGAACAAGGTCAGCATTGCTCATTGCACCTCAGGACCTTCTGGCCTTACTGGGAGGGGAACCCAAGGCTTCCAAGGCACAACTCCAAAAGCTCAGCACAGTGTATCCACACTCCCAGCTGAGACCGGAGCTCGTGGCTCCAGAGAGCAGAAGGTCAGTGCACTAAAGTGGATGCATTAGAGTTAAGCCCCAGGCTGGCAGCTGTCACAAAGCTTCCTATAAATATTACACTGATCGCTAGAAGACACTCGATGTTTGGTTTCTGAACCTATTAATATATAATGAGGATATGGTGTAATTAATACCGTTTGTTTTGATTTTCCTTTAAATCCACTTTAGTAATAAGAATGCAAAGTAATTATTCGAAAAGCTTTTCCAACAAATGTCAGTTTTTATTGATTAAAAATCAAGTCAGTGCTTAATTTTAAGTGATATTTACAAGTATGCTTTAAACTAAAATGAATAATTATCAGATTATTGAATTGCAAGATACCTGCAAAGAAATGAATATATTTGTAATATGTGCCTTGAACTCAACAGATAGTGATTGAATTGGGATTTGATGAAGGGAGGTTTTAAGTTTTTTAACTTTGGGAAATTTAATTTTCTTTATAATGGCAGTGAAGTTATTTGTGTTGTTCTTTTCTCTTCATCGAAGCATCTACAGAAAATTGTAGTGCTTGAGGCCCAATGTTACAGTCAGTCTGGGGCTGGGATGAGTGGGAGGTTTGGGAGGAGAAATGGGCTTCGTTAATCAATTTGTGATTCAAAATGACTGATGAAAGCTGGTATAGTCACCTGCACAGGAGAGTGGTTATTCTTTAAGGTAAGAAAACTCAGGCTTTTATTTTCATGATGTAATGTGCTCATCCTGGCTCCCAGAGAGGCAAGAATAGACATCTCTAGTGTTTTCTCTCCCTGTTCTTTTCCAAGAGAGACTTTAATTCCTTCCAGAAGGGGAAGCAAGAGATTGGGGTCAGAGAATGACTACTATGCTCTCCTCAGAGAGAGTGGGTATCAGGCTAGTATTATATCTATCTGCTCCTTTAAATAGTGTTAGTCTAGGAGTAGTAACTTCAAGATTCAAGCTAAACTCTTGATTATGATGGATTAATGTGGATTAATACCTCCTTCCTACCAATTGTCAACTCTGCAATAAACACATGAAGCAAATCGCAAGTAAACCAATTTATCTAGTTGATGGCAAAACAGAAATCTGAGAAAGTATGCATAAGAGAATATATACCAGACAACACATATTGAAGTAGCTCTCTTAATGGGAGCAAATTAGCTGAGAGAGAGGGGGAGGAAGAGAGAGAGAGAGAGAGAGAGAGAGAGAGAGAGAGAGAGTCTCCTAGATGTCATCAAAAGGGAAAAAAATTCCCCAAAATCTCTCATGTATCAAGCTCAGAATCCAAGGAAAAGTGTGAGCATAAACATATTTCAAATAACTTCTATTGAATATTAGACTGTAAGTATTATAACAAGGTAAGGATTGTGTTTTATCATAGTGCTTGGCACACAGATGCTTAATTGAATCTAACTGGTAAAATATGCTTATATAAATTAAATAATCAGGGTACATATTATGATAACTATAAAATAACATTCACAAATACCTATAGCTTTAAACATTCCAACAGAATAACAAAATCCATCAATAGTCCTCATTGTTCCCAGGTCTTTCTCTGTGACTTCCAACATCTCAGCCAGTCATTCAACTGCTATTGTTAGAGCTTGAAAGGCCAAAGATTCTGTTTCTCTAGTTGACAGAACCCTTTTAGGAATTAATGCCAGGCCAAGGCCTCTGTGAAATATTATAGTACTGCTGGATTACTTGGTTATGCTATGGCTATAAAGGAGATTAAATTAAAGAGGTGAAGGAAACATTCCAGATGTATTTCTGAATTATGCTCATAATAGATTCTTCCTTAGGAGCTTTCTATAGGAAATAGATAATGTATGTTAAACTGATACTGGAAATATTAGAATGGTCCATCTTTTCTCTCCCCTCAAGTACTGACTAATTGGGATGAGAATGTCATTTTGAACATTCTTAATGATCCTCAAGTTAATTCATGGGTTAGTTCAAGAAGAAAAACAGATTCTTTGAGTCTATAACATGCCAAAAGAAAGGGCATCTCAGAGTGAGGTAGTGGATAGTTGGAAATGTTAGCAAGGTCAGGTTCTGCACAGCACTGCCCCACCCCTATCCCCTTTGGTGGTGGGGAAGGGGATGGAGGTATTTGTATGTATCAAGCTAACCAATTTAATATTTCATTGATTATTATATTTGAGCTCATTGCAAGACTGTTTCATGATTTGCATCATATTACAGAGAGTGCTGGTGAGAGTTTATTAGCTTTTTATTGGGTTGCACATTTATAGCCTAACAAAGTTCATACAAAACCTAAAAAACATCCAAGTGCCCAACATTGAATGATCTAAAAGTTCACAATTAGGAAGGATGGAAACCCGGAAAATGTGGAGACCCTCAATAATTCCATGGCATCAGAAAATTAAATTTCTGCAGTAACGAATTACGATATAATGAGGTCACATTAGTGAAATAAGAGACCCAGATGCCGCAATGATTTAATCTCTCTCTTCTTGTAGGCTTGCCCCTAATTTTAATGAGTATTTTGATAGATAACATATTTAGTTCAAAATAGGTCTTCGAAGACAGTTGTGAGAGTATTACATTTTAAAGTTGCTATGATAGAAATTCATTTCATTAAGTAGCTGATAAGAAAAAATTACTCTACAAAAGTACTGGTATCAGACATACTATTATGACCCATCTGCTCTTATTGAGTAAAGTGACAGTAATATATCTTTATTGGTCTATTCTTTGAACACTATAGGGGCTCATTTTTCTTATCTAATAAAAAGCCAAGTGACCTTAATGAAACAGGTACAGTAAATGCCTTAACTTTGGGAAAGGAGAACTTCAAGTAATAGCTTCCTAAATTAAAATAAATAAATAAATAAATTGTTGAATGCGGATTCACTAGTATATTCTTCTACAGGTAAAATCACAGGGGCCTAGTGGGAGTCTATGTCTAAATCAGTGAATTTAGAAATCATAGGCATGAAATTCTTAGTGTAGTATTCTGCCAGTGTCTCCCTGTCTCTGTTCTGTCTCTGTCTGTCTCTCTCTTTCCTCATTCCTCCTTCCCCCAGACTCTTTTTCTCTTTTTCTTCCTCTTTGATTCACTCCCAATTGTTCTATCCTGTGATTTAGTCAACATTTAACAACTGTCTCTACAGGGGAAAAAAAAAGTATGCATGACACACTTCCAAGTTTAATTTCTATTATTAACATTTTCTTGGGAGGTGGAGCCAAGATGGCAGAGTAAAGGCAGGGACTCACCTGAGCTCTTCTCCCAAATCCTCCAAATATCTTTTAAGAATTGACTCTAAACAAATTCTAGCACAGCAGAACCCACAAAAAAGATGGAATGAAACAAATTTCCAACCCAAGACAACTTGGAAGGTCAGCAGGAAAAGTCTGTTGCACTAGGGTGAGAGAGGAGTGCAGTTCAGCACAGGTTATACCTGTGCAGACCAGGCCCCAGCAAACCCAGAGCAGACCTCAGGTCGACTGAATCAGTGGCAGCAGTGGTGGTTTCCAGACCTCTCAGCCCATAGATGCCAAAGACAACTTACAAGGACAACAGGAAAGGCCTCTTGTACCTGAGTGAGAATGGAGAACAGACTAGGGCAGGCCACACTAGCATAGCCCTGGCCACAGCAAACCAGGAGCAGGCCTCAGGTAGACTGAATCAGTGGCAACAGTGCCTGCCTCTGGATCTCTCAGCCTACAGATGGTAAGGGGGTCAACTTCTTAAGTCTAGACCAGCGGTGGGGAACCTGCAGCCTCAAGGCCACATGTGGCCCTCTAGGTCCTCAAGTATGACCCTTTGATTCAGTCCCTACTTGAGGACCTAGAGGGCCACATGTGGTCTTGGGATCACAGCTTCTCCACCCCAGGTCTAGACAATCAATACAACATTTTCCAACCCTGTTTGTAGTGTTTGTTGATTTCTGGAGTGTAAATGCTCCCACTGAAAATTTAATCATCAGTTCTTTGAACTAGCTCCAGTACACCCTGGCTCCTAGCTATCTTCAAGGCTCAACTCAAATGACACTTCTTGTAAGGGGGCCTAATAGGATTCTGTAAGAGAACTGTAAGTAGTGTCTCCTGAGTCCTCTAGAAATTGCTATTTATTTTCTGTTTATTTTTGTATTTGCTTTATTTTGTATTTGTGTGCGTGTTGTTTCCCCTAGTAGAGTCAGTACCATATAAACTCCTAGTGGGCAGGGAATCTTTATTTTTTCTATTCTCAGCACCTAGCACAGAGTCTGGCATATGGTAGGAGCTTAATGTATGCTTTTTGAATGAATAAGTGTGCATAACACATTCCATCAGGGTTGTCTACCCAGCGAGTTTTATTTTGTTTTTAAGGCCAACATTTATTGAATACGCATTCATGAAGGACATTATTTTATTCATCAAACTAAAAAAACAAATTTAACTGAACTAACTTTTAAAAATGAACAATAAAATGTTACTTTTAAAAAAGTAAACTTAAAAATTGAGATGTGGAACACCAAAAATTTTTTAAGGGTTTCTTTGAGCACGCTCTATACGTTCATAAGTTTATGCTCTAATATCATTAGCCAGCTTGTTATATATTTAAAAACAGCAATATTGTTTAAAATAAGTCTTCCCTTTGGCCAATCATTTCCAAAATCTTTAACTATTCCTTATGGGTCCTGAAAAGACCCAATCTCTTATAAGTAGGCATATAGACTTCATTTTCATATCAACATCCAACTGGAATCTAAGAGTTGGGTAGTTCCTTAGGTTCCCCCCAAAATCAAGTTCTACCAGCCTGAAGCACCTGTCCTTCCGCTATTACCTATTTATTCTTGTAGCATACCTCTGAGGGTTCTGCTCCTTTCTTTCATTCCTGCTTCCTATTCATCCTTTTATGGCACCATTGCTACAGTGAGGTGTATGGTTAGGAGATGCCAGCTGAGACTGACTGCATGAAATACATCATCATTTCCCCACATCTAGGCTCATTATTTTCTCCTTTCTGGTATTTTCACCACTTTATTCTATGTGATTTTGGACTTCTTCTTGGACTCAGACTATGCTCTGTTGCCTGAGATCATATAACTTAGAGATCACCTAGTCTAAATTAAACCCAAAGTGTGAATTCTGCTGGTACAGTAGATAGAGCTCTGGACTTGGAGTCTGGAAGGCCTGAGTTCACAATCCAGCATCAGATACTTAATAGCTATGTGATCCTGTGCAAGTCACTTTATTGTTATCTCAATTTCCTCATCTGTAAAATGGGGATAATAGTAGCACCTATCTCCCAGAGTTGTAAGAATCACATGCAACAACATTTGTAAAGCATTTACCTTAATGAACTTTATAAGTGTCATGGTATGCCTTGAACTACTTGAATTGGGTCCACTAAGTACACATTTAAGTAAATACAAGTTAATTTGAAGAAAAGGGAACACTTAACAGCTGAGGGGTTCAGGAAAGGCTTTATGTAGGAGGTAGCTTCTAAACGGGATCTTGAAGATAGCTAAGGAATTTTAAGAAGCACAGGTGAGAAGGAAGTGAATCCCAGACCTGTATCAAGACATGAAGATGTGAGTGCCAAGTTTGGCTAATAACTGGCTATCTTGGCTGCAATAGACTGTGTGAAGGAGAATTATATGAAATATCTAAAAAAATGAAAGATGGAACTAGATTTTAGAGGGTTTTAGATACCAGGCTGAGGAATTTGTCTCTTATGCTAGAGACAATAGAAAGCTATTGGAGATTTTAAAACAAAGGATGGCATGGCTAGTTCTATGCTTTAGGAAGATGATTTTGGCAGATAGATGGACAGAAGATTGAAGAAGGGAGAGACTCAGAATATGGTGAATATGAAGCAATTGTAATAATCCAGGAAAGTGGTGATGAGAAACTACAATCCCTCTGTGTCATATCTGTTTCAGAGTGGTTAGAATGAAGGTGATGTAAGTTATTGTGGCAGTAAAATGAACAAGACTTGGCAACTAATTGAAAATGGAGTCTAATTATGGGGAAAATTTCAAGGATAATTCAGAAGCTGTGAACCTAAATGATTAGAAGGATAGGTGTATACTCAGTAGATTTAAGAAAGTTTAGTGAAACAGCAAAGGGAGAATATAATAACATATGGTTTCAGTATGTTGAGCTTGAGATGATAATAGAACAGCAAGGTTAAGATATATGGTATGTAGTTGGTGATGTTAGAATGGGATAGAGAGGAAAGATCAGGACCTCATATACAAATTTAGGGGTTATCTTTTTAGATATGATAATTGAATCCATGGGGTTGATTAGATCACCATGAGAGTCTATAGAGAGAAAAGAGTGCCTAGCATGGTGCTTTGGGAGACTTCCATGGTTAGGGAGGGGGAGATGGATGATATTTCAGCAAAAGAGACTGAGTAGTGATCAGGAAGGTAGAAGAACTAGGGAAGAACATCCAAACGAGGAGGGTAATCAGGAAGTAAATAATGGTCAGCAATGTCAAGGGCTTCAGAGAAGTCGAGCAGGATTAAGACTGAGAAAAAGTTGAGGTATTTAGCAGTTAAGAAATTGTTTGCAATTGTAGAGAGAGCACTTGCAGCTGAGTGAAGGGATGAAAAGCCTGATTGCTAGTTAGTGAGTAGTAAGGAAGTGGCAGGAATGAGTGTAGATGGCTTGTTCTGAGATTTTGTCTGTGAAAGTGACATAAGCTATAGTTTAGAGGAATGGAAGAATCAAATGAGGGTTTTTAAAGGATGAGAATAACCTATGCATGTTTGTAGATGGGGAAGAAAGGGATTATATAATAAATTTGTCATGCACCAACTCATTTATATGACTATGGTAGCCATGGAGTTTTATTTTATTTCATTTTCCTGCTTCTCAATTAGTAACAACATTGTTTTAATGTTTTATTTATTTTTAATCATATCTTATTGTTTCAATTGCATATGAAGACATTTAACACTCATTTTTATACATATACAATTTTGAGTTCCAAATTTTCTCCCTCTCTCCCTCTCCTAGCCCCTCCCTAAAATGGTAAGCAACTTGATATGTTATATATGTGCCATCATGTAAATCATATTTTCAGATTAGTCATATTGTGAAAGAAGAAACAGAATAAAAGGAAAACAAAACATGAAAAAAATAAGGTGGCAATAATATGCTTTGATCTGTATTCAGACTCCACCAGTTTTTTTCCCCCCCTCTGGTTGGATAGCATTTTCCATTGAGTCTTCTAGATTTTCCTTGGATCGTTGTATTGCTGAGAAGATCCAAGTCAATCATAGTTGATCATTGCACAATGTTGCTGATACAATGTTCTCCTGGTTCTGCTCACCTCCCTTTGCATCAGTGCATGTAAGTCTTTCCAGTTTTTTTTAATCTACCTGCTTGTCATTTCTTATAGAACAATAGTATTCCATTACATTCATATACCACAACTTGTTCTACCATTTCTCAATTGATGGGCATCCCCTCAATTTCCATTTCTTTGCCACCACAAAAAGAGCTGCTATAAATATTTTTGTACATGTAGATCCTTTTTCTCTTTCTTATTCTCTCTTTGGGATATAGACCTAGTAATGGTATTGCTGGATCAAAGGGTATGCACAGTTTGTTTGCCATTTGGGCATAGCTCCAAACTGCTTTCCATAATGGTTGGATCAGTTCACAACTCCACCAACAGGTCATTAGCATCCCAATTTTCCCACATCTTCTCTAGCATTCATCATTTGCCTTTTCTGTCATATTAGCCAATCTGATAGATATGAGGTAATACCTCAGAGTTGTTTTAATTTGTGTTTCTCTAATCAATAGTGATTTAGAGCATTTTTTTTTGTATGATTGTAGAGAGCTTTGATTACTTGGTCTGAAAACTGCTTGTTCCTATCCTTTGACCATTTATCAACTAGTGCATGATTGTATTCTTATCAGTTTGATTCAAATTTCTATATATTTGAGAAACGAAGTAGCTATGGAATTTTAAAAGATCAAGAGTAAGGCCTATATGTTGGGTATGTTTTCTATATTTATAGGATGACATTTACAAAAGTCACATAGGATGAGAGTGCATAGAGAGATACCAACCTGTTCTGATAAAGAATGCACCCTCATAATAATTGCAAAAATTTATGTTATGCTTACTATGTGTCAGGCACTATGCTAAGAATTTTATAATTATTATCTCATTTGATTCTCACAACAATCCTGCAAGGTAGGTGCTATTACTATCCTCATTTTATAAATGAGAAAACAGAGGTCAAGTGACTCACCTAGGTTCACACAGCTTGTAAGTGTCTAAGGTCAGATTTGAACACAGGCTTCCTGACTCCGGGCCCAGAGCTCTATCCCCTATACCACCTAGCTGCTCCCTCATAGATAATATCATGGATTCATTTAAGCATAGAAGTGAAAGATACTCTTTTATTTTTCATCTCTTTTTTGTTGTTGTTTAGTTGTGTCCAATTCTTTGTGACCCCATTTGGAGTTTTCCTTGGCAAAGATACTGGAGTGGCTTGCCATTTCCTTCTCCAGCTCATTTTACAGATGAAGAAATTGAGGCAAAGAGGGTTAAGTGACTTGCCCAGGGTCATACAGCTGGTAAATATCTGAGTCTAGATTTGAATTCAGGAAGATGATTCTTCCTAATTCCAAGCTCAGTGCTCTATCCACTGCACCATCTATCTATCCCTCATCTCATCAGTTCTTTCTTTATGTTTGCTCTACCCTTTCTAGATTACAGCCTCTTCTTTGTGATGGAAGAGAAAGGGGAAAAAAAGGAATCGTGTAGTTCATCCTTCTTTTTACATCAACTTTTCCACATAAAGGTTCATTATCTAGATTTAATAGTATTATATTTTTAAAAATGTTGAAGGGTGAAGGAAAATTGTTTTGGCAGAAGAGATCTTTTCCTGCAGTGGGAGAGTGAAGAGGAAGACTTTAAAAAGTGAATTTTCATTAAAGGTCCCAGGAAGTCTGATAGAAAGAAAATAATTTCAATCAATAGAAATACAGAAACTCTTGAAACTTGGCTTCTCTATTAAAAACACACACACACACACACACACATGTGAAGGAAGCAGTCAAATAAAGGAGCCAAAATAGGTAGGTTGGAAGAAAGATGAAAAAAATGACCAAACTGTGGTGGGAATCCAAAGACTGCTTGAGAAGGATAGAAAGGGCAAAGAAGCAAAAGGAGGTGGGACATGAGAGACCATTATATACTTTGATCTTAGGCTGGATGCTTAGTAGTTTTCCCTATGGCCTGCAGCTCATACATTTCACAGTTTAAAGTTATTAGCATATCACAGGAACGCCCCTTCCTAGTGTGTTAAATTGTGATAACGTTTCAGTTGAAGAAGTGGGAATTTAACCTGCTGTTTTTCACTTCTTACCTCATTTGCATGTTGGAGGGTTCAGGATTTGAATCAAATGAACATGTTGCTCAGGATTCCTACAGTTTCTATGATCTATGCAGGGTAAAATGTCCTAAAGAAATACAATGGAAATTAATTAAAAAAACACACACACACAAACTAGTGAGGAAGCTAAGATTACTGTCTGCCTTATATATGAATCTCTTTCATAAAAGATTTTTAACTCAGGATAATTATACTTTAGAGGATTGTGATTTGACCTGAAGTGGAAAAAATTATGTGTATATATATATATTTATGTATATGCATATGCATATTTATATATACACACACATATGAGTGAGCAGTGTTGGAACAGATTCATTCATTGATTCTTTCTTTGATTTTTTGTTTCTTTCATAGATGCCTTACAATAGACAAAGTACTCAATTAGGTGCTAAAGGAGATACAAAGACAGAGTTCCTGCCTTTAAAAAAACATACAATTTAGCAGGCAGAATATGATACATATACAAATATGTAACAATAATCTTTAATATGTAATTATCAATATGTCAAATCAAATATAAATATAAAAAAGTTTTAAAATTATACAAAGTTTGATGAGGGTAAAATAATTTCTGTCTGGGTGATTAGGAAGTTGGTTCATAAAAATTTTCAATAAGGAAGTTCCCTTTGAGCAGAGCTTGAAGTATGGGTAGCATTTCTTTTGCCTGTAGGATAAGATAAAATATATTCAGCACGGCATTTAAAGTCCTTCACAATCTGGCTCCAACTCACCTTTTCAGACATATTTCAACCAATGGCTCATCATGCATACTATATTTCAGCCAAACTGGTCTGCTAGCTTTTTGCTGAACTCAGTATTCCATCTTTTGCCTTTGTTCCTTTTTCCTACTAAGTCCGGAATGTAATTCTTCCTCAACTTCTCTTAGAATCTTTAGCTTTTTTTGAGACTCATACTAGATGCCACACCCTGAAGGACACCTTTATTGATGTCCCCCCTCCAGTTGTTAATGCTTTATCCTTCCCAAAATTATCTTGTATTTATCTGCTTAAAAGTTATATCCCTCTAGTAGAAGGCAAGCTCATTGAGGACAGTCATCTTTTGTTGAATCCTCAGAACCTAGAACAGTGTCTTGAACAGAGTAGACGCTACATAAATGCTTCTTGATTTGGATTGGATTTCAATAACCAGTGAATGGTTGGGGTGGGGGACAGTGGAGGGAAGGTAGAATACTCCAGATACAGGAGATATTGTGAATATGTTTACAATGATCCCAAAATTATAGATTTAGAGCTGGAAGCAAATTTAGGGTTTATCTAGTTCAACTCCTTGATTTTACAGATGAAGAAATTGAGTCCCAAAGCAGGTAAGCTCTCTGCTATGGGCAGTAAATGACAGAGGTAGGATTTAAACCTGTGATCTCTAATTACAAATCTCATATTTCCCCCAGTATACCATGATGAAGGGATGGTGAGTTCCTCAATATGTTAATCAACAAGCACTTATTAAGCACCTACTATGTGCACTGTGCTAAGCTCAGGGAATAGAAAAAAAGGCAAATAACAATTTCTGTTCTCAAGTAGCTTATAGGTTAACAGGAGATAGTATGTAAACAATTATGCACAAACAGCATAAATTGATACAGCACAAATTGAAGATAATCAATGGAAGGAAGACTCTATCATTAAGGGGAATTGGGTAACAAGGTGGGGTTTTAGCTGGGACTTGAAAGAAGCCAAGAAGGTCAAAAGATGGATATAAGGAGAGAGAGAATACAAGTCAAGGGGGACAGCCAGTGAAAATGCCCAGAGTTGGGACATGGAGTGGCTTGTGTGAGGAACAACAAACAGTCCAGTGTCATTGGATTGCAGTGTGTGTGGATAGGGGAGTCAGGAAGAGTAAAGTGTAATACTGGAAAAGTAGGAGGGAGCCGGGTGAGGAAGGACTTTAAAAGCCAAACAGAAGATTTTGTATTTAAAGATCCAAGAGGACAGGGAGACACTTGAGTTTATTGAACAGAGAGATGACATAGTTAGACTTGTACTTTAGGAGGATCACTTTGATAGCTGAATGGAGGATGGCCTGGAGTGGGGAAAGACTTGTGGCTGGCAGAGCAACCAAGCAAACAATTACAATAGTACAGGTATGAGATGATAATGGGCTATCCCAAGGTGCCACAAGAGAGAAGGGGATTTATATGAGACGTTTTATGAGGGTAAAATTGACAGGCCTTGGTAACGAATTGAATAGGGGAGGTTGAAAGAGAATGAGTTGAAGATGTCGTCTATGTTGTGAACTTGAATGCCTGGGAGAATGGCAGTACTCTGGACAGTAATAGGGAAATTAAGAAAACTAGATCAAGATGTCCAATAGACAGTCAGAAGTACTTGCCTTGAGTACATGGAGGGAAGTAATATGAAATAAAACTGGAAAGGTAATAGAATATTGGAGCTGCAATTGGGAGAGCATATCTAGAAGAACATAACAGTTATGCAACATCAGTCTTAAAGTCTACTTTTGGCACAGTAAAATAGATGATAAAAGATCTGGAAGTATGCAAAAACCCCCCAAAACCCAGAAAATGTTCAAGAAAATACAGAACTTATCACTCTAAGGTTGCTATAGAAAAATAAACACTTCCTCATTAAAAAGGAGAAAAAAGACTGATAAGACATACTTAGAGCATATATAAAACAGGTTAATAATTTACAGAAATAATTTTGGTGCAAATAAACTTCATTTCACAGAGCATTGGTAAAGACTGACAATTGGTATACTCCACTGGATTTGTAAAATTTAACCAAAAATGTTTTATATCTGGACAGAGCCTAGAAATCCATTAAGGTCCAGGAGTCAAATCAAAAGCTGCTACATGGTGGACACCCACAGGAACTCAACCAACAATATGTCAGCAGAGAAGAGTTGAACACATAGCTGAATCAGGTAGATTTATTTATTAGAAATGGAAAGGCTTATGACAGCAATTCAGGATCAGGTCATTAATAACCAGAAATTATAAAAGAAAAAGATTATCCTTAAAGAAGGATGGCTTATTAATGTAGATTATATAATAAAGTGGTGGGAACTGTGCAACATTTCACTGCAGGTTGCAAAAATTTCTAACCTATCAGATAAGGGGAGGGAAGGAGAAGAGAACATGCATTTATTGTGTGCCTACTATATACCAGGCATTGTGTTTAATACTTTACAAATATTCTCATTTAAACATTTGATTAGGTAACAAGAGACATCATCAAGTGGCTAGAAGTATACACTAGAAACTTGCTAGGTTTTTTTTTTTAACAACTTAGACAATAAATCCCTGTGTTATATAAATACAAACCTCCAAATATCCTGGATAATGTAATAAATAAAAATGTACTGGAAACAAAGTTTCATTGTAAGCTTTTTGAAAGCAGAGACCATTTCATTTTTTGTCTTAATAGTCTCACTTCCTAGTATAATGCCTGGCAAATACTAATCCCTTAATAAATTATTTTTGATTGATTGATATTACAAGTGGAACTATTGGCCACAATCATCCAAACATAACATTGATACATAAAAATTTAAAAGTTACTATTTAGATATGTTTTGCTATGCTGAATAATCATAATTTTCAACAAAATTAAATGAAACTTTTAGAATTCTAGCTACCTAGTGGAAGAAACTAAAAACATGTCAGTTTGAGGTGTGAGTTTCATGTCACCTTACCATTCTGCCTGCCATGGAGTTGCTCCAAAGAAGTTTTCAATAATTCTACAGAAAATGAGCTTACATCCCCAAATTCATATTCGATTATAAAACAAAACTAAAATACAATCATTTAGTTGATCCCATTAATTCACAAAACATTAAGTTTAAAAGAATAATAATAGGGTGCAGGTAGATGGTGCAGTGGATAGAGTGCTGGGCCTGGAGTCAGGAGGACCTGAATTCAAATTTGATCTCAGACACTAGCTGTGTGACCCCGGGCACAAATCACTTAACTCCGATTGCTCCCCCCCCAAAAAAAAAGAATAATAGGGTTATGAGGCCATTTCTATCTGAATCTGATCAAAACCATGAAAATCAGATAAAAATGAAGATGATGATGATAACCTCTATGTCAAACCCATGCTGTGAGTGGAACAACAGCAAGGAAGGGGAATGCCAGTCAGAGTGATACTTAATGTAGACTATTACGATGGCTTTCACAAAGATCAGGAACCCTGAAATCTTGGAGAACTGGGCTCTGGCAATAACACTGATTGGATTAGCACTACAATCAGTATTATGTAACTGATCTCAAGAATAAAAAGTAATAAGTGGGACCACATGGAGTTTCATGCTAGCCTTCCTCAAAACCATTGTGACAATAACCTTGAGAAAAGTATAGTAGAGTGAAACTCCTTTGTGTTCTGCTACCACGAGAAGGCAAGAAATAACAATACTTAACCATACATGAGCACCAGTGGTGTTGCCCATGAGTGCATAAGAAATACCTTTCCTTTTTTCCTCCCTTCCCTTCTTCTCCTCTCCATTCATCTCCTCTCTTTCCCTCTTCTCCTTTCTCACAGAATAGAAAGGAGGATAAATTTTAGAGATATTGTAGAAAAAGATCAATACTAATAGGTAACTTATCAAAAGTGGGAGATGAGGGAGAAGGAATGAGTCAAAGATATTAGCAAGGCTTACATTGTAGCTTCTGAATGAATGTGTCTATTATGGAATTGGTTTTAGGGAAAGATGATTATTTCAGGTTTGAGCATATTGAACTTAGAGTGTTCTTGACATATCAGGGCATAGCT
The DNA here is from genome assembly GCF_900497805.2 of Vombatus ursinus. Lineage (NCBI taxonomy): Eukaryota > Metazoa > Chordata > Mammalia > Diprotodontia > Vombatidae > Vombatus > Vombatus ursinus. The sequence goes on from NW_020954590.1 coordinate 85,070,991, forward strand.
ATTTCTAGGAAGTTAAAAATGCAAGTTTGGGTCTTGATAGTGAATCATATGTAAAATGATGATAGTTAAAACTATATGAATGAATAATATAACCAAGAGTTGGAGGCAGTGATGGAATAGAGAAAAGATAAGCTCAGAACTTTGGAAATTAGTCATCTGAAACAGTCAGAAAGAAATGTAGAAAAGAATTCAAATACTCCCTATTTTCTATAAATTCAAAATTTATGGAAATTCTATTCTTTCCTAAATTCAATACTCTATAGTACTCATGATTACTTGAAAATGCAAAAGGACTTCAGGTTTTTCAGGTTTGTGAAAAGAAAGTTTGTTACTGTTCTCCAAATCTTTATTGTAGACTTCCTGAAGGCAGAAACGTTTTCTTTAAATTCTTTTGTATTTTATAAAAGTCATAATGACACTATAAGTCAACAGATATTTTTGACTGGATTTCTCTATTTTTCATGAAATTCTTAAAAATATGAAATTCCAGAGGCATCTAATTTTTAAAAAATATATCCACAGTGTATTTTTTCAACTCCTCACAAAAGAACTACTCATTTTGACTTTCTGATACCATTTACTCAGTCTCCAATGCTCTAATCTTCATTGTTATCTTTGACTCACCAGTGTCCTATAATTAGCAGCTGCTAACTTGTTGATTCTGCCTCTGCACTATTTCTCAGAGCTGTTCACTCCTTTCCATTCCAACTGACACCTTTGAAAAATTCGGAACTTTCTCCGACATCACTGAGGGGTAGAAGTGGTGGATAGAGAGATGAACCTGTAACCAAGAACACCTGGGTTTGGATCCCAGATCCAACACTTCCTTAGCTATGTGACAAGGGCAAACCCTTACATCTCTCTAAACCTGAAAAATAGGACTCGTACCTGAAGTAACTACCTCATAGGACTTTTACACTGTTTATATAGGATAATGAATATTAAGCATTTCAAAAGCCTTAAAAAGGATATGTCAATGTTTGTTATCTCCTTTCCCCTTCCTTCTCCTCTTCCTCCCAAAAAAGTAAAGGGAAGCAGGTGAGCAGTTCTAACTATTTTCATAATTTTTCAGGGGGGGGCAATTGGGGTTAAGTGACTTGCCCAGTGTCACACAGCTAGTAAGTGTCAAGTGTTTGGTATGAGGCTGGATTTGAACTCAGGTCCTCCTGACTTCAGGGCCGGTGCTCTATCCACTGAGCCACCTTGCTGCCCCAGGAATTTTTCTTTTAAAGAATTAACAAGCAAAACTTATATTTGTACATTAAACATTGTGTTAACATTTATTTTTAACTTACTTTTTAAATTCATGTAGACAATTTATGATGATAGAAAGGCTAGAGTGCCACACTTAGAGTCAGGGAGACACGAGTTGAAATCCTGCCTCAGCCACTTACTAGCTGTGTGAGTCTGGGCAAGTCACTTAACCTCTTTCAGTGTCATTTCTTCATCTGTAAAATGGGGATAATAATTATACCTACCTCATAAGGTTCTTGTTAGGATTAAGTGAGATAACATTATATAAAGCTCTTTGTAAACCCTAAAGTGTTATATAAATGCTAGATATTATTATTTCCAGATCTTTTTATTTTTATACAAAAATTTAGTTAGATATTCCCATTCTTTTAGTTAAGTAGTTACATTTAGGTGATCAAGTATATTATATTGTACCCTTTTCTATTCAATATCTTTTTTTTAAAATAATCATTTCTTCTCTTGTCATTCTCATCTTGAATATTATGCTTATCTTCTGAAATCTTAGTAACCCTTTCCAACTTGGTGGTATCTACCAATTTAGAGAGCTCAACCTTAATCCAATCATTTAAGTGACTGATTAAAATATCCAGTGATACAAACCCCAGGATCCCATTAGGGGACACCACTCAGAATTTTTTCCTGGGTTGACTTGGCATCGTCAATTATTGCTTTTCTAAATGGAAGTCTGAAAGTCCGTAAGTTGACTCAAACTGTGAGATAGCTTCTGTAATTTGCTCTTAAGCACTTAACTAAAGATTACTTCCTATAGTTTGAAAAAGCAAAAAGCATATCACAAAAGGTAAAGGGAAGAGTGCTTACCTATAAACCTATTTGGAGAGAGGAGAGTGATTTAGATTTATTTCTTATTCTGACTTTGAGGAAACAAATCCACATTTTTAAAGCTGAGAAGGAAGGAGAAAAGTATTTATAAAGCACTATTAATGTGCCAGGCACCTTTACAAATAACATCTAATTTGATCTTCACAACAACCTTGGGAGGTAGGTTAGATTATTATTATCCCCATTTTATAGTTGAAGAAACTGAGGCAGACAGAGGTTAAGTGACTTGTCCTGAGTCATACAGCTAGTAATTGAGCTCAAGTTTTCCTGACTCCAGGCCTAGTGATTTATCACTTTGCCACCTAGCTGCCTGGAAAGTATTAGGAAGCTATAGAAACAACAACAACAACAACAACAACAAAAATAATAATAACAATAATAATATTGTATAGCTTATGAGTTTGTTATAGTTTATAATATTATGATATAATTATGTTATATATAACAATACACATGTAATATATTATATATTTATTATAGTTTATAATACATGTCATAAGTTATAGTTTAAGGCTTATGAAGTGCTTCACAAATATTATTTAATTTTATTCTTACAACAACTTTTATGAAGTAGATAAAGTTGCAAATAAAAGTGTAGGAATGCTTACAATAGGAAGGGATTTCTTAATTTTTCTTCCTTGTTGTCCATATCCAGAAAAACATGGAATTTCACTATTTAGTACCACTTAGTGTGTTGTCACCAACTCCACATGTATGTATATTGTTTTCAAAGCTTAAAGTAAGAAAAAAAATCACTCACCTCAAACACAAATGCAAACATACACACAACTTATCTACAAAATCAAATAGAGCTCTTTTCAGACCTTGAGAAAATATCAATACCCATCAATGAACAATTCCTCCCCACAGAATCTGACCTTTTGTTGTATTCAGCTTGTGCCTCTCTTTACAGTTGCCATATTCTATTTTGTATTATTTTTATATATTTCATATTCTTTCTAGTGTGGTGTAAACTATATGAACTCTAGGACTGCCTAATTTATCTTTGTTATCTCCCTTAGCACTTAGGATATTGATCTGTATTTTTTTATAGGGGAGACAAGGAATGGTTTGGACCTGTGATGTTATTGGTATAGAGAATTCCTGTTATGGAAACTCCTACTAATACAAATTGGTGACTTATCTGTACCTTAATTCTTTTAGAACAGGAGCTATTCACCTAGGGTCCATGAATTTTAAAATAAAATTGGTAACTATTTCAATATAATTGGTTTCCTTGACAATACCAAATATTTTATGCATTTAAAAATATTCTGAGAATGGGTTCTGAGAATAGGCTTTAACAGACTGCCACAGAGGTCCAAGATAAAAAAAAAAGTTAAGCACCCATGTTTTACAGAGTTGCTTATGGACACTGAGAGGTTAAGTGACTTGCCCATTGTCATACAGCTAGTATGTATAAGAGACAGGCCTCGAATTCGAGTATTCCTGATTCCAAGATCAGTTTTCTATTTACTTAACCATGCTATTTGGAATGTACTATGGATTTGATTAATAATTATGGAATTGAATTGAATTGAATAAGTCAAACGTACCTCATTACCATGCATATATCTGCCCAAGTAGTCCACTTTTGAGTTTCTAAACTAAGTTGATGATTGAATAGGGAATATGTTGATTTTCCCTTGAACAGCTAGTCTTCATCTTCACTCACGTCCTTTGTCATTTGCTTCTTTCTCCTGTAAGGTATAATCTGGAACTTTGCATCATTAGAGAAACAACCATCCAGCTGGCTTTTGTCATCATGAAAACATCCTTTTATCACTCTGTTTTCATTTTCAGAAAGCCCTGGGAAAATCAGGTGATGTTTTTATAGTCTGCCTTATGCATATGGTTTTATAAGTATTTCCCCTGGGGAGAGTAGCTGAGCTCTACACATAAAGGGTGATGGAGAAATATGCTAGAAATAGTGGATGCACCCATCCTGGGATCACTGTGCTGACAGAGTCAGGGCCCCAGGGAAAAGAATGCATTTGGTACTCTCCAAACTTTCCCAGTTTTCCTGGGACTTTGAAATGAAAATCAATCATCTTGGGGATGTTTGTAATGAAGGCATACCAAAAACTGGTTGAAAAACAACAAATAAGAATATAGAAAATCAACATCTGCCCTCAATCTCAAAGCCTAAAAGCAGCGCTATGAAGAGGCTCTTTGCTTTTCAACTTTCCTATTTATAGGACAAAGGAATGATAACATTTTCTTTACTAGAAAGAAGATGACAAGAAAGAACACAAAAGATAAATTCATATTGCATTGAAGTACTTCTTTTCAGGATAGAGGACAGGATCCTAGTTCACCTTTCTTTTTTCGTTTTGGTGAGGCAATCAGGGTTAAGTGACTTGCCCAGGGTTACACAGCTAGTAAATTTCAAGTGTCTGAGGCCAGATTTGTACTCAGGTCCTCCTGAGTCCAAGGGTGGATCTTTATCTACTATGCCACCTAGCTGCCCCCTAGCTTACCTTTTGATTAGCAGTTCCTTTCAGTAGGATTAGGTTTTTATGCTTTAATTGTTGTATTTTTCAGCCAATCAGTCAATAAACTTTCATTAAGTACCTGCTCTGTGTCAGGCAATGTGCTAAGCACTGGGGATACATAGAAGGGCAAAAGATAGCTCTTGTCTTTGAGGAACCCACTCTGACACTTCCAGCACTCCAGAGTCTTTGGATACCAAGTAGATTTGATTTGTATTTGATCCTGGAGGTTATAGGGATCCATCTGAGTTTATTGAGTCCAGGAGCTGACATAATAGGACCTATGCATTACAGATATCAATTTATTGGCTGAATGGAGGATAGATTGGACAGTGGAAAGACTTGAAGTAAGCCAAACCACCATCATGCTATTACAATAGTCAAAGTGTGAGATGATGAGGACTTATACCAGAGTGGTAGAAATATCAGAGTATAGAAGGGGATGTATTTGAGAGATGTTGCAAAGGTGAAATCAGAAGGTCTTGGCAGCTGATTGGTTATGAAAGGTGAGAGATAATGAAGAGTTAAGGATGTACCTAGGTTATACGTTTGAGGGACTGGGAGGATGGTGTTGCTTTTGATAGTAGTAGGGAAGTTATGGTGCAGAGGGTTCAGGGGAAAATAAAATGAATTAAGTATTCTACATGCTGAGTTTAAGATGCCTACTGGACATCCAGTTTGAAATGTCTGAAAGGCATTTGGAGATGTGAAAAAAGAGGCCAGCAGAAAGGTTAGGGAAGGATAGGTAGATTTGAGACTCGTCAGAATAGAGATGGTAATTAAATTAATAGGAACTGAAGAGATCACTAAATGATGTAGTATAGAGGGAGAAAGGAAGACAGTCCAGGACAGAACCCTGTGGGACACTTAAAGTTAGGGGTAGTGACCTGGATGATGGATGAAGATTGAGTAAAGGAAAGTGAGAGCTAGTGGTCTAATAGACAGGAAGAGAACCAAGAGTGAGTGGTATTATGAAAAACTCGAGAGAAGAGAGAATCAAGAGGAGGGTGATTGATCAATAGTGTCAAAAACCATAGAGACAACAAGGAGAATGAGAATTGAGAAAAGACCATTTGATTTGGCAATTAAGAGATCGTTGGTAATTTTGGAGAGAACTGTTTTGGAATGTTGAATTTGGAAGTCAAATTGTAAACCAGACTGAAAGGCCAGATTGAAGAAGTGAGTGAGAAAGTAGAGGCACCTATTGTAGATGGTTTTTTTGAGGAGTTTAGCTACAAATGGTAGAAGAAATATAATGGAGATATATAATGATGATAATGAGGATAGAATGATCAAGTGAGGGTTTTCAGGATGGGGAGATATGGGCATGTTTGTAGGCAGTAGGGAAGGAGCCAGGGAAAGAAAGATTGAAGATAAGTGTTAGAGTGGAGACGACAAGAGGAAGTGAGATATAATGGGATCACTTGAGTAGGTAGAAGGGTTAGCTCTTGATGTAAGGCCATCTGTTCTTATGAGAATGGTGTGAAGGAGGAGATAGTGACAAAAAAAGCATCTGAGTGATATAAGAAGAAGGAGAGAGTAGAGGAGGGAGCTCACAGTGAATGATCTCAATTTTTTTTCTGTAAAATATGAGTCAAGGTTCTCAACTGAGAGGATGGAGGCAGAGGGAGTCATGGATGAAAAGGCCTCAAAAAATTTTTGTGTAGAATGGGAATTGAAAAAGCAGGTATAGTCAGATTGCCAAGCAGCAGTGAGGGCTCAGTTCATATCGTATAACGTGAATTTATAGTCAACCTAGTCAGAATGGTTGTGTGATGTCCTTTATCTTCATTCAACAGCATTGTGTAGGAGAGCAGCAGTAGATAGTGGATTAAGGCTAAGGCCTGGCAGAGTTCAATTATCAATATGATAAGGGGGCCAGGACTCAAGAGAAGAAGAGAGTGTAGAGTTCAACTGAATAGAGTTGAATTGGGTCACAGATGGATTAGAGAGAGTAGAGACTGAGGCAAGAAGAATAATTATTAGTGTGCTGCAATAGTCCTGGTGAGAGGTAATAAGGTTCTGAATTAGTGTGGTGGCTATGTGAATAAAGAGAATGAGATGGATACAAAAACTATTATGGAGTCAGAATAAACAAGATTTAGAAACATTGTATCTGTGGGATATAGGAGATTTAAAAGCTGAGAATGACTCCAAGATTGTGAACATGGGTGTTTGGAATGATGGAGTTGCAACTGACAGAAATGGGGAAAGAAGAGGAATAGTTTTTTTGGTAAATATAATGAATTCTTGTTTGAACATGAAGACCTCCAGGGATGGAGAATGCACCATCTTATTCAGTAACCCTTTTTACTTTTGGATGGTCTTAATTATTAGGAATTTTTTTCTTATTTGTGAACTTCACATAAAACTTTGTATATATTATTCATAGTTCTACATTTTGAGATCAAACAGAATGGGTCTAATCTCTCTTCCATGTGGTCATCCTACAAATTTTTGAAGACAGTCATTGTACTTCAGAAAAGCTGGCAAGATCCAGAGGTACAGTAGTAAGCTCTTTCTCTGACCCATGTGTGCTGGGCTTGATGATGGGCATTTGACCTTGCCCGGTGTGCCTCGTCCTCTTCTAGTGATAAACAGATAGTAGACGGGAACCATAAGCCTGAACTTTGGGCACTAGCAGTAGTGGTACAAAACTAGACAGTTAGAAGGAGGAAGCAGATGATGACAGGAAGAGAGAAATTGAAGATACAGCAAACCAGAGGCCAAGTGTGGGAGCATATGGGGTTTAGATAGGGTTAATTTTAGATAGGGTTGCTAGGAAGCATAGTGAATAGAGCGCCAGGCCTGGAGTCAGATGGACCCGAGTTCAAATCATTCCTCAGACACTTACTAAATATGTAACCCTGAGCAAGTCACTTAACCCTGTTTGCCTCAGTTTCCTCATCTGTAAAATGAGCTGGAGAAGGAAATGACAAACTACTTCAGTGTCTTTGCCAAGAAAACCCCAAATGGAGTTACAGAGAGTTGGACACGAGCAATCAACTAAACAACAAAAGACTGGTCTGCTGGTAAGGCCCAATTGTGGGTACATAAGCAAATAACTACTTCAGTGAGATTACAGTGGAAGATGAATAAAATCAGGATGAGGAACATTGGTTTAAAAACAAATCAAAAAGAGAGATTAAGGGTAGAACTGAAAAAAACTATGAAGTCCCCCATTTATATTGATACACCTAGGAAATGGAGCAGGGTCTTTAGTCTGAAACTTCATCTCTTAACACTCCACCAAATTCCTTGTCATGATGGCATTTTTTAGGCTTCTGATTAAGCTTAGGAACAGATTATAAAAGCATACATTCTCCATTGACATATTTGCAAAATAAAGAGAATGTGAAGAAGGCCCTCAACACTTTGAGAAGAGAGGAATCTCCTGGCTGATTTAATGAGACTATGCAGGTGAGAGCTGCATGGAAGAGGCAAACACAGATGGGTTGAACCTCATACCTAATGTGATGAAATCATGAGATCTCTAAGAGTATTGGGGTGCTATTATAACTCAGTTTGACCTTGGTTGAGAGTGTGAGTTCCGTGGCCCCAAGAAATACATTCCTCCTACATTAATTCAAACTCTTGATTTGTAGAATCCCAATGCTAGGCGCTGTGGGACCTGTAAACATGTATAAGGAACAGTCTTGACATTAAGGAGATTAGAAAATAGTGAAGCTGATCCAAGATTTATGCAAATAACTCCCTGCTCCGATTCCAGTGCACATTGCTTAAAACTGAGGAATCACCCAGAATTTTTCATTGTAGCAAAATGATAGTTTGTGGTGTTGCAGAAATACAAGAGATTTGGAATCAGAAGGCTTGTGTTTAAGTCCCAAACCTGACACTTCCTAGCTGCAAGCTCTCAAGCAAGTAACTCTCTCTCTGGACCCCAATATCATCTCTAAAATGAAATGGTTGGATCAGACCATTTCCAAGGCCTCATCTATCTCTTGCAATCTGAATTTATGCTCAAACTAGAAAAGGGTCATAAGAAAGGAGATTAAAATAAATCACCTATAGCCTGATATACTAGAGTCAGGGGAAAGGATATATACACAAAAGACTGGCAAGACTATTATATTAATTATGTTATAGGAAGGGAGATATACATTTCTTTCCTCTAAGCAATTCATCTTTTTCCATATGACTTTATAGAATTTAAAATTATAAATGGATATGCATGTAAAAATATCTATTGATTGATTTCTATATCTAATGAATTTAGTGAAAAGAATGCTTGTTCTGGAGTAAAAAACAGCAACAACAACAACCTGGATTTATTTACCTGTCACTTACTAATCAGGTAGGCTTAGGTAATCAATCAGTAAGCATTTATTATTAAATTCAAGACATTTTGCTAGGATCCAGGTAGGACACCTTATCTCTCTAGACATCATGCTTCTCATCTATACGATGAAGGGATTGCCCTAAATGATTTCCAAGGTCACTTACACATCTAAAAATCCTTCAATCTTATGATTTTCTCTCTATGCAAAGACATTTGTGTGTGTGTGTGTTTGTGTGTGTGTGTGTGTGCGCACGTGCGCATCATATACGTATCTACATATCTTACATATACACAGAGGTTAGGCTAGCTCTGCTGTTTCCATGAGGTGTTCATTGTGAAGAGAGTTCTTCTCATGTTTCATTGTAATTTGTATTACAGACCCCATTGGGGAGGCCCGTATCACTATAAGCCTCCTCATTCATATGTTAATGATCTAAGTTGGAGTTGTCAAGAGAATTATGCACAGGCTTGAGTCATGTGTGTGTGTGTGTAAGTGATATTTGTGTTTGCCAAAGAGGCATGTGCTCCTAAAGGGAGAATGTGCCTTATCTCATGAGCTGTCTGGTCTCAGTTTCTCCCTTTAATGTGCCGGGAGGAGAATGTCTTTATCACTGAATATTTTGTTGATGAGCAGATAGCAGGTTGCCCTCAAGTGGAATGAGAAGCAGATTGGTTTGCTCCCTTCCTCTTTTTGGTGGGGAGGCATCTTATTCTCTCAGTTTTCCTCTTTTTTTTCTTTACTTAGTCACATTCTCAGAAATCTGGAAAGATATGGAAAGCTCATTGACATTACATTTTTAGTTTGAGCACTCTGGTGTGTTTCTCTCCATCAGATCTATTAGATGGTAGCATATATATGTGTGTGTGTGTGTGTGTGTGTGTGTGTGTGTGTGTGTGTGTGTGTGTGTTAACAAGGACAAATAGCACCAGTAAAGGGTTACCACAACTTAATCATTTAAAAATCACTATCATGTTTTTAAGAAAGGATGAATGTACTGTATACCAATGAGAGGGTAATTGTCTTTGATACCGGGACAGTCAGTAGACTTGTAATTAAATTGGGAGTTACTCCTTCTACCAATGCAGGTTGGTAGCTTCTTTGCATCTTAGTGTCTTAGAGGCTTGCCAAGAGCAACTTGAAAAGGATAAATAAATTTCCCAAAGTCAAACAGTCAATATGAATCAGAAGTCAGACAAATGGAATCAAGAAGGCCTGAATTCAAATGCATGCTCAGACACTAGCTGTATGATCCTGTGCAAGTTATGTCATCATCATCATCATCATCATCAATGATTATTAATGTTATTCAGTCATTTTAATTCTGTCTGACTCTTCATGACCCCATTTGAGGTTTTCCTGGCAAAGATACTGGAGTAGTTTGCCATTTCCTTCTATAGTTCATTTTATAGATGAGAAAACTGAGGCAAACAAGGTTAAGTGACTTGCCCAGGGTCACACAGTTAGTAAGTGTCTGAGGCCAGATTTGAACTCAGGTTTTCCTGACTCCAGGCCTGGTGCTCTATGCACTGCACCAGCTACCTACTCCTATTAATAATAATAACTAACATTTATGAGTGCATTAAGGTTTTTAAAGTACTTGAAGACATTATCTCATGTTATCCTCAAAATAAGTTAGGTGCTTTTATTATCCCTACTTTACAGTTGAGGAAACTGAAAAAGACAGAGGTTCCATGACTTACCAGGGTCATACAAGCTTGAAAGTGTCTGAGGCTGAGTCTGAACTCAGGACATCCTGAGTCTGTGCCCAGCACTCTATCTACCATGCCATCTTGCTGCCTCTGAATGGAGATAATAATAGCACCTATCTCCAAGGGATTTTGTGAGAATAAAATGAGGTAATTTTTATAAAACACCTTCTAAACCTTAAGTACCTGAGCAAATGCTACTTATAGTAATTATTATTATTAAATAATTAATGGAGAGACAATGTGGTGTAGCAGGAGAAATGTCAGGCTTAGGGTTGGGGATACTAGGTAGGTACTTATTCTAACAGTTCCAGTAACTTACTGTTTAACATTATGGAAGTCACTTGATCTTTCTGGGCCTCAGTTTCCCCATATGTAAAATGAAGGGGTTGTACTAAATGACATCTAAGATTCCATTCAGGTATAAATTTGTGGTTCAAGATATCATCTATAGCAATAATTTTTATTTTAAAAACTCCTACAGCCTTTTATTATGAGTTTTAAAGTTCTTTAATGTGTATATTTCTGTTTGATTCAATTTTCACAAGGATCCTTTCAGGAAGGTGGGGTAGGTATGATTGAACTGATTTTACAAATAGGAGAACTATGGTCCAGAGAGATTTAGAGATTTTCCCAGGATCTTAAACCAACTAAATGGAAGAACTAAGATACAGGGCCTCTGTCTGACTCCAGATCTAGGACTCTGATTACTGACCACACTGCCGCTGAGTTCAGTTTTAAAGGAAAAAATAGACATTTTTCATTGACTTTTTTTTTTCAATTTCAGGCCATTCAATAAGTAAAAGTTATTGACTGACTACTCAAAGTGAGGGATGCAAGTTGAAATAGGACGTGATCCCCATCTACAAGGAACTTATACTGCAATAAGAAACATTGAGTGCATATCTTAATAATTCTAATTTAGAAATAAGAGGAGGTGGCAAAGAATATGGGCACCTATGTGACACAATTGATAGAGTGTTGGACCTGGAGTCAGGAAGCCCTTAGTTCAAATGTGGCCTCAGGCACTTATTAGCTGTGTTACTCTGGGCAAGCCACTTAACCCTGTTTGCCTCAGTTTCCTTATCTGTAAAATGAGCTAGAGAAGGAAAGGACAAACCACTGTAGTATATTTGCCAAGAAAACCCCAAATGAGGTCACAAAGAATTGGACATAACTGAAAACGACTGAACAACAAGTAAAGAATAAGTACTGTAAGAGAAGTTTCAAACAAAGTCATGGAAGAGTGCATAGCTAGTTAGAGGAATCAGGTAAAACTTCATGTCTGGGGGAAGAAGCACTTAAGCTCAGCCTTGGAGGATGGATAGAATTAATCAGAGCAGAACCAAATGTATTTACAAACAGACAAAGCATGCTTTTGGTTTGTGTCCATTCTATGTTGTCTGAAGCTCCATTCCTTCAGGTTTCGCTTTTCTCTTTGTCTCCAATTTTCCTTTTCTCCCTTCTTTTTTCTTTCTTGTCACCTTCCCTCTGTCCCATCTTTCTGTTTCATTTTTTTAAATAATATGTATGTATGTCTAGCTTACCTGATTTTGCTTTTCATCACTTTATAGATGTATTTACATATTTCCTTGTATGATTCATATTTATTTTTTATAACATTATAATGTTCCATTACATCAAAATAACATAATCTATTGAGCCTTTTTTCAGTTGTTGAATATGTAGTCTATTTTCAGATTTTCCTATTACAAACAGCATTCTTATGAATGTTCTCTTTTTTTTTTTAACAGAGAGGTTCTTTTTTCATTGTTATAACATTTTAGGATAAAATGCCAACAATGGAATCTCTCAGTTGAAAGGTGTGATCAGATTTGTGATTCATTGCATATTGCCTAAACATTTGCTGCTGCACACAATGAAATGGATATGATTTTGACAGAGATGGAGGTGGAGTGGAGGGCATTCCAGGAATATTGAAGCTTTGAATATAAAGGAGGGAAAGCTTGTGGTATGTGCAGAGGAACAGTGAATGATCCATTTTGGCTGGAGTATAGGGTACACAAAAGGGAAATAATAAGACAAAAGTCTGGGAAGATAGGCTAAGTAAGGAGTTTAGACAAATCAACAGATGAAGCTGTCAAGTTTAGCATTGTCCAAATCAAGTAGTACTTCTAGTTATGTAAGACGAGAGGAGGGGGATATTAAAGCAAATAACGAAAAAATACACAATTTTGATTTATGAGGCTTATACCTAGCTCAGAACTATTAACTAAGAAGCTTTGCCAGTCCTAACACACACACACACACAGACACACACACACACACACACACACACTCACACACAGACGCATACGCACATGTGTGCACACATGTGGGTAGACATTGTATGCATTCTTGTTCAGTCCCTAGTTACCATATGTCCAGGTGTATACACAGAGTTGGGGAGGAAAGAGAGAAAAGACAAGCCTTAAGAAGCATCATGGAAAAATGGGAGTGTTTCTTTCTTTCTTTTGCAAGAGGACAACTTCCTAGTGAGGCTCATTTCCCTGGGTCTTTATCGAGTGCCCAAATGGCTTTCATAGCCTCTTTAGATGAAAATTCTTTCAGAGCTATTTTCTTCTGGGTGCTGCTTTGTCTGGTAAATGTGGCTTTAGCTCAATTCCATGCTTTTTCAGTGCTTATCAGACCCAAGGTATTCTATTCTCATCAGCATGGCCTCTGTCACAATAGTATATTCTTTTCCTCATTGGTCCTGGTGTTTAACATCAAAAGATGATTTTCACATCTAGCCAACATTCATCCCTTTTGCATGTTCCTTGGGATATATTGCATCCTCAAATGTCCCCACTTTCTCTTAAGTCTTCAGGTCCTCTCTATTAATTCTTTTCTTCTATACTGCTTTCAAATACACCTCTTTCTCTCCCGTAAACCAAAATCCTTCACTAGACTCCAGTATCTCCTCAAACTTTCTTCTTGTATCTCACCTACCTTTCCCAGCCACACTCCTTCAGAAAAGCAACTGAAATTCTTAAGCACTCGGATCAATGCAATAGGCAACAATAATTCAGGAGAATTGATAATCCAGAAGAAGCTTACTTTCCATCTCTGGATGGAAGGGAGAAAAGAAATAAATAAATATTAAGTATATATTATATACCAGGCATTGTGTTAAGCACTTTAAAAATATCTCATTTGATCCTCACAACTTCCCAGCATCCTGGAAATAGGTACTATTATGATCTCTGTTTTATAGTTGAGGAACCTTAGGCAGACAGAGGTTAAGTGACTTGCCTAAGGTCACACAGCTAGTAAGTGTCTGAAATAAAATTTGGTCTCAGGTCCTCCAGACTGCAGGCCCAATACTCTATCCATTGTGCCTCCTAGGTGTATTGAAAGAGAGGTGATGGATTCAAAATATGAAATAAAATGTATTTTTTTTGGACATAGACAATGTGGGAATGTTTTGCTTGCCTATGAATATTTGTTATAAGGGTTTTCTTTTTGTTTTTATTTTTCAATGATTAAGGGATGAGAGGAAAGAAAGTTGATTTTTGTTAATTGAGCAAAAATAATTTTTAAAAACTTGTCTACACTTGCTGCCTCCATTTCCTCTCCATTTACTTCTTAATTGTTTGCAATCTAGTTTTCACTTTTGTCACTCAACTGAAACTTCTCTCTTCAGAGTCCCAGTGATCCCATGGCTACCTATGGTCTTTCCTCAGTCTTAATTCCTCTTGACTGATTTGCTGATGCTGTTTATCACCCTTTCTTCCTGGAAATTCTTTCTTCTTTAGGTTTTCATGACATGAAAAACTAACGGTTTGGTGGCTCCTTTTTGGTCTACTTTACTGGTTTATTGTTCATCTTATACCCTCTAACTGAAGATGTTTCTCAAAATTCTGTCCTGGGATTGATTTTCTTCTCCCTCTTTATTCTCTACTTTTTTTTTTTGGTGAGGCAATTGGGGTTAAATGACTTGCCCCGAGTCACATAGATAGGGAGTGTTATGTGTCTGAGGCAGGATTTGAACTCAAGTTCGTCTGACTCCAGGGCTGCCACCCAGCTGCCCCCTCGCTCTTTATTCTCATATTTAGTAACCATATCAGCTACCATTGGCTTAATTGCAGATAACTCCCAGATTTATATATCCAGCCCAAATCTCTTCCCCAAACTTTAGCTCCCTGTTAACAACTGATTGTTGGACATTTCAAGTTGAGTGTCCTGGAGAAATTAAACTCAACATTTAAAAAACTGAACTCATTACATTTCTCCGTAAAATCTCCCATCATAAAATAGGAATTGTTACATTCTTTGTAATTATATCCCCAGCACCTAGAACAATGTCTGGCTCATGGTAGGCACTTTATAAATATTTATTGATGACTGGCCTTGGTGTTACTATAGAAGGATTTTTGGAAAGATATAAATAACATTGTGGGTCCAGTCATTTCAGTCGTGTCTGACTCCTCATGACACCTTTTAGGGTTTTCTTGGCAAAGGGATGTGGTTTGTCATTTTCTTCTCCAACTTATTTTACAGATGAGGAAACTGAGGCAAACAGGATTAAGTGACTCGCCCAGGGTCACAAACCACAAAGATGGTTGATATGTAACTCAAAGTGCAAATATAAAGTAAAGCTTGGGAGAGAGATTAGAATTGGATATAGGTTTGGAAATAATTTGTATTCAGGTAGGATTAGGTTTGTTCACTAAGGAAAGGTAATAATGGACTCAAAAAATATCTTGTAGATGGAATGGTGTTTGAGGTTAGATTTGAACTCAGTTCTTTCTGTGTCCAGGCTCTGTGCTTTATCTACTATGCTGCCTAACTGCCCATAAAGCATTTGCACAGGTTAAAATTTTACAATCCTATTTATTGCAACAGAATTTAATTAGATTTTAACTTTCTCTTGCAATTAATTACTTGTGTTATTTGACTTGAGAGAGAGGGAGAAGAGGAGCAACATAAAGAGAGAGGTTCAAGTCTTACCTCAGACATGCTGGCTATGTGATCCTAAGTAAGTCACTTAACATTTCAGTGTTCTAGGCCATTAGAACACTGGTTGGTTTCAGGATCCCTTTATGCTCTTAAAAAAGAGTTTTTGTTTTTTGTGGGTTACATATATATTTTTTGTGGGTTACATATATATTTATGCATAAGTATTTACATATACATATAAATACATATACATATATAGTATTAAATATTAAAACACTTTAATATTGTTGTGAAAATAATTTTGTCCTTACAGGCCCCCTTAAAAGGATCTTGGGGACCCCTGGGAGTTCCTAGACCATACCTTGAGGGCTACTGCTCCAGTTACCTCTGATTCTAAGTTTCAGAAAAGGTGCTAACTTGTCTTGGTAGAGGGAATCTCCTACTTGGGAGTTCTCCATACCAATGAAATATTAGATCTAGTCCTTATCTCTATATCATATGTGTATGCATGTATATTTACATATGGGAATATACATACATATAAATGATATAAGGCATGCACATGTATGTACATATATGTACATGTAGGCATGCATGCATGTTTACAGGCAGCTGTATGGCACAGTGTATAGTGTGCTAGACCTTGAGTCAAAGACTTGAATTCTAGTCTGGCCTCAGATACTTACTAGCTGTGTGACCCTGGACAAGTCACTTAATCCTGTTTGTCTTAGCTGCTCATTTGTAAAGTGAACTGGAGAAAGAAATGGCAAACACCAGTATCTTTGCCAAGATAACTCCAAATGGGGTCATGAAGAGTGGGACATGACTGAACAGCAACAATATGTTTACACATGTATATGTACATACACATAAACATCTTGCAGATGGATAATGAACTGATTCCAGACTTTACCTGTATGGATGAAGCTGGTGAGATTACTTTTTCTTGAAACTGCAGTGCTTTCAATGATTCCAATTGCTCATTTTTGAAAATGCACAATTTTCTTAACATCAATATTTTCACCATGGTGTAATATAACTGAAAATCATGGGATACTATGATCCTAGAAGAACTAAAATTATAGGTGACCCAAATCACTGGAAAGTCATGTGGTGAGTGTAAATAGACTGCAGCACATCATCAATGTTGACTTGCATACAAGTAATGGAATAAAATATATTATCAAGGAAATGTATGATCAGAAATAAAGGTGTGGGCCAGTCATATAAGGACATCTAGAAATAACAGATGGATAGTCCAAATAGTGCATTGGTATCTGAGAAATATCAAAAGACTCGAAAGGAAAGTCTCTAAAATATTAATTTACAAAGAATTTGTAAGCAGACATGGATAAGTATTAGACAGGATAAGGAGGCATTGACGGTTTGTGATCTAGAACAATTGAAAGAATACTCCCATCAACGATACCAAGAATCCATTGTAATTTGTCAAACTAGAAAATCAATTTTAACTCATTACTGCAATTACCATTAGCCTATAGTCATAACCATTGATGAGTTAGTTGCCTGTTTATATTGTCTCACACAGTGAATAGTCACAGAAAGATTTTGAGCAATGAAACAGTATGTGTACTGTGCTTTTTGAGGATTGGAAATAGTATCTTAGGATGGCTTGCAGAGGGAAGAGACAAGACTCAGAATGAAGACCTAAATTAAAGTAGTGGTAGTTGAATGGAAATAATGGACTAAAAAAATAACTTGTAGATGGAATGGACATAATCTGAACTATTGATTGCATATAGGAAAAGGGGTGCATGTGACCAAGATTGTTCTTCAAGACTTTAGAATTGTGGTACCATTAACAGAATTAAGAAAGGTAGACAGAGAAAGTTGTTTGGGGTCAGAAGAGAGAGATTGGTTTGGGAAATTTTGAGTTTGACTTGTTGAAGGCCACTTATTTGGAGATACAGTGTGAGCTCCAACAGAATGGTACATATTTTGAGGATGAAAACTGTTCAATTTTTGCCTTTGTATCCATCACATCATAGTACCTGGCACACTATAGGCACTGAATGAGTTCTTGTTGATTGGTTGATGTGTAACTGAAAGTGCAAATATGAAATCAAGCTTGGGAGAGAGATTAGAATTAGATATGGGTTTGGAAATTATTTGTATTCAGGTAGGATTAGATTTGTTCACCAAGGAAAGGATTGAATAGTGATAAGAAAAGAGAAGGGCTGAGGACAGAACTTTCTGAAAGCCTACATTTGAGGTGTTGATATAGAAGAAGAGAGATAAAGAAGGAGTGTTTAGAGAGATAAGAGGAGAAACAGTATATTGGAAGTCAGAGGGAAGAGAAAGATTCAAGAAGGAGACAGTGATTATCTGAGTGAAAGAGATGCTACAGTGAGATTAAGGCTGACAAAGCCTGAGAAAAGACCACTGGGCTTGGGGATTAGGAGGTCATTAATGACTCTGTGAGAGAGTAATTTTAGTATATTGATGGCAAAAGTCAAGTTGAAAAAGTTTAAAAAAAAGAGTGTCTGCTAAGGAGATGGAGTCACTAAGAATAGAAATTTTGTGATATAGAGGAGAGAGAGAGAACAGCTACTAGAAGGAAGTAACAAAGTAAAGTGAAGGTTTTATTTGTTTTTAGTACAGGGAGTATGTTTGTAGGCAGAAGATAAAGAACCAATGAAGAAGGAGAAGATATAAATGATATGGATAATATTTGTTGATCTAAAGTCTCGGAGGATAAAGAAGAGGATGGGGCAATGACAGTATCATTACATTACATTTGATCAGTTACTTAATAAGCATTTACTAAGTGCTTATTATGTGCCAGGAAACATGCTAAGCTCTAGGGATATAAGGAAAGGCAAATATTGTCCTTGCCTTTAAAGTTAAGGAGCTCATATTTTAATAGGGAAGATAACATGTAAATAATTAGATAAATGCCAGATGTATGCAGAATAGATGGAAAACAGTCTTAGAGAGAGAGAGACATTAGAAGCTGAGAGCCAGGGAAAGTCCTTCTGCAGAAAGTATTATTTGAGCTGAGTCTTGAAGGAAGACAGGGAAAACAAAAAGCAGAGGTGAAGAGAAAGCATTGCAGGCATGGGGATAATGAGTGTATAGGCATGGAGATGGGATATAGACTGTGTTTAAGGAGTAGGAAGTAGACCAGTGGAGCTGGATCATTGAATGTATAGGAGAGAGTGGAAAGGTAGGAAGAATCCAGATTATGAAGAGCTTTAAATGCTAAATATTGTAATTTGTATTTGATCTAGGAGGCAACAGGGAACCACTAATGTTTATTGAGCAGAGGGGTGACAGGGACACACCTGAGCTTTAGGAAATTAACTCTAGTGGAGGATGAATTGGAGTAGGGAGAGATGAGGCAGGGAGATCAATTAAAAGGCTATTGAAGTAATCCAGATGAGATGTATCTATGTAAGAGGTGACAAGGATATGTATATTAGAGATGTTGTGAAGATAGAAAAATAAGATTTGGAAATATATTGGATAGGAAGGGTGAGTGTGAGGGAGGAAAGTAGGATGACACAGAGGTTTCAAACATGGGTCCCTGGGCACTGATCTTATGAAAGTCAAAAGAGAGGCAGTGATTATAAAGAGCCATCATAGTATCACAAATAACATGTCACTCTAGGTTAACTTCATTTTCTTTGTTGACAGGATTATTAAACTAATGGCTAAAGGGAATGCTATGGTTGTTGCATGCTTAGATTTGAGCCAATCTTTGCTAAAGTTATCATACTATTCTTTTGGAGGTTATGGGAATATATGGTACTAATACAATTAGATGGTTTTGGAATGGTTAAATGGCTAGACTCAAAGATTAATTATTAATGGTTTAATGTCATTGTGACTCAGAGGCAGTGGGTCTCTAGTGGAGACCCAAGGCTACTGCCCTTGACATTCTGCTAGTAAACTTTTTTTTTTTTATCAAGGCTTAGTTACAGGCATAGATTGCATCCTTTTAAAATCTGCAGATGTCACAAATTGTGGAAGAGCTAAAATACTGGAGAAGAGAATTATGATCCAAAAACATCTTGGCAGACTAGAACATTGAACAAAACCTAGTAAGATGGAATTCAAGAAAGATAGATATGAAGTTCTACAATAAGATGCAAAAAACAAACTTCACAAGCACAATAGAGGTGAGTCATGGTTAGACAGTTGTTGTACTGAAGAAAGTCTAGGAGTTTTAGTGGACTGCAAGCATAGTACAAGTCTATAGGGTGATTTGGCAGCCACACAAACTAATGTGATCTTATACCACAGTAAGAGAGAAATGGCAGCCAGGAATAGGGAAGTGGTAGTCCTACTGTGCTTTGCCTTTGTCAGACCTCATTTGGAGTACAATCAGTTCTGTTATAATTTGATATTGCATCCCCCCAAACCATTACACTGTGCCAAATCATGCAATAAAACAACAGAGCTTATAGGCGAAATGGGGTGAGGTATACAATGCTCAAAAACTTCATCTGTGACATATAAAAAAATAGGAACTGATAAAAATGGTGGCAGTTTTATACATGTTAAGTGGTTAAAAAATGCAGAAATACTACAGTAAATAATAACCATGATGGATAATGATAATAATAAAACATTTGTTTAGAATTTGAAATCTGCAAAGTCCTTTATAAATAATATTTCATTTGATACTTAAAAAAAGCTATGAGGTAAGTGTTGTTATTACCCTCATTTTTCATATGAGGAAACTGAGACAGAGATTAAACTTTCTCAGGGTCACATAAATACTAAAGGGTCTGAGGCTGGATGTGAACCTGGGTCAACCTGACTCCACATCCAAAAAGTTATCCACTGAGTTGCTTAGTTGTCAGCTATGTCTATCATATAAAATATATAATTTATACTTTTTCTCCATCCTTCTTCATTGTTAGCACAGAGACCACTTAATGAGATTAGTAAGCTTCTGGAAAATATGTCCTTTCCAAGTCTTGTGAGATATATCCGATCCTTAGTGAAAAGGTTATCATTCTCCTGTCCTTCATCATGATCCAGAAAAGTAAATCTTAGCACCAAGTTTGTAGCCAGCTGTTCATTTCCTGTATTCTCTTTTCTATTCTAAAGGTCCAACTCTTACTGTGAAGAAGCTGTGTAAATACGGCCTGTGCCCGAGTCCTTCAGTTTCCTAATAAATACTTTATATTAGGTTTCTTCTGCTATTATTATTCATTCTCAGGGAGTTATTGTCAATCAATCAATTAATCAATGACTATGTATAAGTGTCTACTATGTGTTATGTACTGTGTAAAGTATTGGGGCCACAGAGGAAAAAGTGAAGCAATCTCTACTCTCGTTGAATTTCTGATTGGTGAGATACGAACACATACATAGTTATACATATATAGAACATATGTAAATATGTTAAATATATTTATTCTCTACAATTATACATAATATAGATTAAAAATAAATAAATACTGAGTGAGTGGCACTAGACAGAGGGGAGTTAGAAAAGGCTTCATGTAGAACATGGCATTTGAGCTGAATCTTGAAAGAAACTAGGGATTTTAAGACATAGTTAGCAATAGGCAGGCTTGAGTTATTTTTACAGGCTTTCTACTATGTCCTTGAATACATTAGATGTCCAGGCCACCAGAAACCAGATCTCTAGACTCTTGGCCCAATGACTTTTCTACTAAATAATATTGACTTTAATTGAAAGCAATCTGACTGTTAATAATTGAAATATAAGGGACAACATCTCTATCATTTCTTTGTTGGGGTCATTGTAAAGAACATACATAGCTTAACAGGCCCCTGGCCCCCAAATCAGGTGAAACTGATGAGTGGGGCAGATATTAAGATAGAGAAAAGAATGATCACTGGAGAGTCAGTAGTGGGGCTGGAATCAGAATCTATTTCTTCTTTTTTCTTGATTTCTATGCTACCTGAGGCCAAAGGGCCAGAGAAAAGGAAAGAGAAATTATAAATCATGACAGAATGGATAGAGAAAAGTGAAATGCCTGGGGTATGGTAGGGTGGCTTGTGGCCAGCCTTAAATAAGATCAGGAGCTCAGCTAACAGTGGGGAGAATTAGCTTGCCTTCTACCCAGACTTTCTCTTCAATAGTAGCAGTTTTTGTTTGTTTGCCCTGAATTGTCTGGCTATTTACTCAGCTTTCCATTTCGTTCTATTTGTGTACCTTCAGCTTAAAAGTGAATAGTGGTGTCTGAAAGCCAAATATGTTGCTTATCTAGTTTTCAAGGGGAAAAATGAGTATTGACTTTATAAGAAACTAGATTGTGCTTCTTGAATGATTTAACTAGGTGGTTTTGATATTGGGCATCTTATTTTTTTCCTTAGAGATTAAAAAATTACTCTCATGTGGACGTTTTATTTATATTGAAGAGAGCTTAGTGGAGCTCTGAGGCATGGCCTCCAACATTCTTTGCTAATCTGCAATATTTTAATTGACCCAGTTTGTATTCTCAATTTTTTGTCAGCTATTCAATTTGATAAAGAATTATGTTTTAGAATTAAGGGGTAAAATCATTTAAACCTAATGGAATTTTTCTTTATCACATACTATGTGCCTAGCATTGAGCCAAGAATGATTGGAGCAGGGAGGAATGTAGAGACATTTGTGACATATTCCTGGCCATTAGAAACTGTAGAAACAACGTGAGTAGATCAGGATTACACATATGCAATTATCAGCAAATAATAAAGGAAAAATAAATGAAATCAAAGAATTGGAGACAACAGGAAACCACTAGAGTTATTGGGAGAATGTCATGGTCATATCTGTGTTTTAGGAAGATTAATTGACAGTTGAATGGAAGATAGACTGGAGTGTGGAAAGATTTGAAGCAAGGAGACCCATCAGAAGGTTACTGCAATAGTCTAAATGTGAGGTAATGAAGGCTTGCACCAGAGTGATTGTGGGATCAGAGGAGAGAAGGTGACATATATGAGAGACATTATGAAAGCAGAAATCCCAGGACATGGCAACAGATTGAATATTGAGGATATAAAGAGAATGACAAGTGTAAGATGACCTCCAGGTTTTGAGCATGGGTGACTGGGAGGATGTTGATATCCTCAACAGTAATAGGGAAGTTCTGAAGGCAGAACAGTTAATAATAGCTAGCATTTGTATAGTGCCTACTATGTGACAGGCACTATGCTAAGTACTTTACAACTATTGTCTCATTTGATCCTTACAACATCCCTGGGAGGCAAGTGATACTATTATCTCCATTTTATAGTTGAGGAAATCGAGGCAGACAGAAGTGAGTTGACCCAGAGTTCCACAGCTAGTAAGTGTCTGAGGCCACATTTGAGTTCAGATCTTCTGACTCCAGGCCCAGAACTCTATGTACTTCACCATCTAGCTACCTCTTTTGGGAGAAAGATAATGAATTCAGTTCTGGACATGTTGGGTATAAGATACGTAGTTTATTTATACACACATATATATGTGTATATATATATATATATATATATATAGTTTGAGGTGTCTAATAGGCAGTTGGTAATGCAAGCCTGGAGGTTAGCAAGAGAAGTTAGGGCTGGATAATGAATAGTGAAAATAAAAATGCGATGGGAAGTTAAAGAAATCAGAGATCTATATTGATTGAATACATGGAAAAATAGGATTTGTTCTGGAGGATGTGGGGTTTAAGCTAATCCTTGAAGGATTGTTATTGAATTTGCTGAACTCCAAATCTTTTGAGGATCAGTATTCTTTGGCTCTTGTAGGTACTTGGAGACAGATACACAGAGACAGAGAGAGAGAGAGAGAGACAGAGAAACAGAGACAGAGAGAGAGATATTTAATGGGGATATGTATCATCAAGGGAAATTACAACCTTAAGATAAGTGAATCTCCAAAAAGGGACACCTATACAATGAAAACAGAATCTTTAACAATAATCCAAAAATATAAAGCATGTGTGTGTGTGTGTGTGTGTGTGTGTGTGTGTGTGTGTGTGTGTAAATATTTGGTCTCTGACTGATTATAAAGTTGTGGCCATGCCCTGTCATACCTTTATGAAGTGTGAATACATTTCTTTGATTGAATTGGAAATGGAACTAGGCATTGATTGAATATTAGACACAACCCTGGGGACCTTTTAATAACTAAGTCTACTGACCCTAGAGAGTTTTCATTCCAGGGGTGTGCAGGCAGTTTTGTGGAACATGACCCTGTGTCAGGGGGGGAATCTCGTAGTAGGAGACACCGATCTGACAGTTCTAGAATGAATCACTTTGAGAGAGTTAGATGCAGAGGGGTCATACTACACAAACATTCTTATACTCCCTGGAATTGCACAGTGGAGGGAGTAGACACATACTCTCCAGTCAGACATAGACACAGAGAGGCAATGACTTGAAACAAGAAACAAATTCAAAGAGTCAAGGGAGAGCTAGACCTGGGAATTAAGAGTTGAGGTTTTGAGGGCAATCAGGAGAAATAGGACATTGAAGCCCTGCAATTCTGTGGGCATGAGTTGTATTGGTCACCTCTGTTTATCATATATGTGCCCCACTACCATTTTGCTCATTTGCTATTACTCTTCCCATTGAAACTGTGTATTTTGGGGAAAACCTGCCCTAGGTTTGTGGGGGAGAAATTTTGTAGCTAGTATTTTTACTATAATCTATTATTAGTCTTTTCTACAAATTTACTGTGTTTCCTGACTGGCTACTTAAATGAAACATACCTGTCAGGGCTGATGAGCTATAGTTTTGGGAATGAAGACCCATAAGCTACCAAGCAGCCACCTGCTGGTACTTAACCCATGGTGAATTTTGAATTGGGCAGGTAGCCCAGATGGTTTTTGATTCTTTTTTTAATTCACTGCTAAGTTCAATTTCACCTTATTTTTTTACTTTGTTGATTTAATTTTTCTCCCTTCTCTTTTTAATCAAGTTAGCTAAAGATTTATCAATTTTATTATTCATTTCATAAAACTGGGCTTTAGGTTGGTTTATTAATTATATAGTCTTTTTTGGTTTCTAAATTACAACAATGTATGTGGTTTCATATTATTGTTCTTTCACAGTTATTATTTCCATGATTTTGTTCATTGATTCACCCTTCACCAAAACAGATGTTCTAAACCTTGTCTTACCTACTCAAACTTCCCACGTACCTCCCTCTGTCTCCTCCTTTTGCTGAGGGTCTTGTCTAATAATTCACAGAAAAACATTGAAGCCACTTGCCTGGAATTCCCTCATATCCTTCTTCTCATCTGAAATTTTCACATCATTCTCTACTGTCTTCTCCTTTACTCCAGTCTCTGATGATAAGATGGTCATCCTGTTTGCCAAAGGCAACCCTTCTACATGTGCCCTTAATTCTATAACCTTCTGTTTTCTGTGGCAGATTATTCCTACCAACATCTCCATTCTCTCCTTACTATTTGATCTTTCCCTAACTACTAGCTCCTTCCCTGATATCTATAAATGTGTCCAAGTCCCTCCTCTTAATTAAAATGAGTCTTCACTAGATTCCACCATGCCTGCAAGCTATCATCCTCTATCTCAGCCCCACTTCACAGCTAAACTTCCTAAAAAAGCTAACTATACTCCATTCCTCTTTTTCTTCTCATTTCACTTTCTTCTAAACGATCAGAAATCTGGCTTTTGATCTCATAATTTAATTGAAATTATTCTCTCTAAAAGTTACAATGATTTCTTAAATGACAAATACAATTGCCTCTTGGTCCAATCCTTTTTGATCTTTTAGTAGTATTTAATATTGTTAACCAACTTATGTTACTAGATATTTTTCCTTTATGGGTTTTAATGATTCTGTTCTCTCTTAGTTTACCCCTTCACTTACATAAACTGTTTTTTCTTTGTCTCTTTCACTGGATCTTTATCTGGGTCATATGTTGTAACTGTGTCTTCTGAGGCTCTGTCCTGGGTCCTCTTCTCTTTTCTTTCTATGCTATCTCACTTGATGATGTCATCAAAGCCCACGAGTTCAATTAATGTCTCTTCATTTGATCCCCAGGTCCATGTATTTAGCCCCAATATTTCTTCTGACCTCCATTCCTATGGTATCAGCTCAATCTCTGTCTCTCTCCGTCTCTCTGTCTGTCTGTCTCTCTCTCTCATCTCTAAATGGATGTTCCATAGCCATTTTAAAGTCAGTATTTCCAAAACAGAACTCATTTCCCCCTCCAAAATCTACCTTTCTTCGGAACTTCCCTGTTACTATTGAGGGCACTATCATATCTTTAGTTATCCAAGTTTACAACCTCAGTGCCATGCTTAATTCTTTCTCTCTCTCTCACACCCTACATATCTAGTAAGTTCACAAATCTTAAAATTTTTTTAAAATCTAGAATATATTTTACACACCTGTACTTTTCTCCACTCACACTGCCTCACACTGGTTTAGGCCCTAATCACCTCTCTCTTATCTGAAGTATTGCTATAATTTTCCAGCTAGCCTCCCTATAGAAAATCTCTCTCCATTCCAATCCGTCGTTCACTCAGATGCCAAAATGATTTTCTGAAAATGGAGATCTGACCATGTCACCCACCCAGCCCTGCCAACCCAGTTCCATAAATTTCAGTGGCTTTTAATTACTTCTAGGATCAGTTACAAAGTATTTTGTTTGGCATTTTAATCTCTTCATAACTTATCCCCTTCCTGCCTTTCCAATCTTTTTATACCCTATTGTTCTTCATTCACTCTACCATTTAGTTACACTTTGTTACTTCTTGTTTCTCACCCATAACAATCCATCTCCCATCACCATATCTTTACACTGGCTGTTCCCTATACCTGGAATGCTCTCTGTCCTAGTTTTCAAGACTTAATAACCCTGGCATCCTTTAAGCCTCAGCTCAACCTTATCTAAGAGGCCTTTTCTGGTCTCCCTAGTTGCTAGTGTCATCCACTCTAGTTACCTTGCATCTACTCAGTGCTTATCTTCCATCTTCTGATTTATAGATGTCATGTCATTCATTAAAATTTGATCTCCTTGAAGGTAGGAACTTTTAAAAATTTTTTTATTAGTATTCTTAGTGCCTGGCTCATAGTAGTACTTTGTAAATGCATGTTGATTACTCAGGATCTCACTATTAAGATTCCTTTTAGGTCTGCATCCTTTATTTGTCTCCTCTGTTATCAAGTATTATTTTTATTACATCATGATCTGTAAAGAATGTTTAGTGTTTTTACCTTTGACATTAATTTATATTTTTCTATGCCTTAGTATATGACCTATTTTTGAAAATGTATCCTATAATGCTTCAAAATATAGTCAGTATTTTTTCCATTCAGAATGTACCATAAATGTTTTAATCCTTAATTCTCTAGTATAGTTTGTTCTGTTCTATATTTTAATTTTTGATAGCCTTTTTTTCCCCTTTTTAAACATTTGTTTCCATTTGAGTCAGGAATATTAGTGTTTTTTTTTTGTTCTGTTACTATGTCTTTGAACAATGCAGCTTTTTGCTTATGAATTTAAATTTTCCTCTAGACAGTGCATATATATATATGTGTGTGTGTTTGTGTGTGTGTACACATATATATGTTGTGCTGCCATTATATGGTTTCCTATGGTTACTTGAAGCATAATATCAGTTCCCTGCTTATTTTACTTGTCTGATAGCATGTTTGAAATTCCTGCTTTTTCCTTTTTGATTCACCAGATGCATGGCAAGTTTTATTCTAGTCTCCCAGCTTAATTCTTTTAAGTGTCTTTACTTCTTCGATGCAAAAGATTGTTGGAGTTTGTTTTGTTATTCATTCTATAACTTTCATTTTATTGAGTTGTTTAATCCATTTACATTTAAATTTATCATTATAAGTATGTATTTTCCTCTAGTTACGGTGGGATCAAAATCCGTTACTGTGTGCCCCAAATTATATGGCCAAAGTCCTTCCCCTAATGACATTTATGCTTGCTATCCATAAAATCATTCTGTTGCTCTTCTAGCTTTATATATTCTGCATCTCTCTCTCTCTCTCTCTCTCTCTCTCTCTCTCTCTCTCTCTCTCTCTCTCTCTCTCTCTTTCTCCCTTGTCAGTCTAGGTGCTGGCTGCCTCTAGGAATCCATACGTCTTCATTTCTTGGTAGAAAATTGCTTATGGAAACTTCCTAGACTACATGTGCCATAAGGCACATTGCCTCCCATAAGCTCAGACCTTCTTCCATATGGAAAGGCTTGTTAGTGCCCTGTCATCCCTTCTCTCTGTAGTGAGAACCCCACTTTGAGACTCCTAATCTTAATCACTCGTCTTTCCTGCCTTCAATCCCTTCTTGAGCAGATTTCTTCTTGTTGAAAGACAAAAAGAATAATTTACCCTTTACTGTTCAGCCACTGATGTAGGAAGAATGTTTCCCCTCTGTCTTCCACTTCTCTTCTGCTCTTTAATGCTTTCACCTGCTCTGTTGTTCACTGCTGCAAAGCTTCCCCTTTGGATTGATTCCCCTTTGGGCATAGGATTTTAGTTTATGCTGCTTCAGCTTAACTCTTTCACTTTTGCTTCTCCTGAAATCTTTAACCCTTTAGGTCCTTTAAAAAATTCATTAATAATATTTGTTCTTTCTTCTCCCCATAGATCAATCTCCACCCCACCAACCCCTCCATGGATAATAAGCTATAAAATAGATAATTTTATTTTAAAATTTATTTTCATTTCTTTTTTTAGATTAAATTAAATTTATATTTTGTTACATCTTGGAGGGGGGCTAGGCAATGAGGTTAAGTGACTTGCCCAGGGTCACACAGCTAGTAAGTGTCAAGAGTCTGAGTCCACATTTGAACTCAGGTCCTTCTGACCCCAGGGCTGGTGCTCTATCCACTGCGCCACCTAGCTGTCACCTGCCTGCTCCCTATTTTGTTCCATTTTAAGTTTCAAGTTGTTTTTGTCCCTCCCTCACTTCCCCAGACCAAAGAAGGCTACCATTTAATTATTTAGTATTTTCTTGACAATTTTATTTATTTTCTTTGAGATGTTTACAAATAATAATAATAAAAAAGACCCTGCTCACCTCTTTTTTGTTGATTGTCCACTTTTTTCGTTGATAATTGAGCTCACTTTTTCAGGGCTCATCATTTGAGTTGCAGCATGAGCCCTATTGTTTTTTTTGTTTTGTTTTGTTTTTTTTGGAACAAATTATTCCATTCCTTTCTTTGATTTCTTGTAACTGCTAAATAATCATGTATTATTCAAATGAGCTTTCTTTCATTTCTGAAGGTCTTGCTCCTGGCCATTGCAAAATTAGTTGTTTGGCATTGAAACTGTTCAATTTAACTACTATGTGTCTTGGAGTTTGCAGTATGGGGTTTATATCTGACAACAACTTGTCTATTCTCTTGATTAATGCTTTCTTGTCTGCATTCATAAATTCTGGAAAGTTTTCTTGTATTATTTGGTCTATTACAGATT
Organism: Vombatus ursinus; assembly: GCF_900497805.2. Taxonomy (NCBI): domain Eukaryota; kingdom Metazoa; phylum Chordata; class Mammalia; order Diprotodontia; family Vombatidae; genus Vombatus; species Vombatus ursinus. The sequence continues at coordinate 85,099,861 of NW_020954590.1, forward strand.
CAGGTTTTTCATGTCATGTTCTTCTGGATGACTTACAATTTTTAAGTTATCTCTACACATCTCCTCTTCAAGGTCAGTCACTCTGGTATGGATAGAATTAATGTGTTCTTTTAATGTTTTCGCCCTTTGTTCCTCTTCTGCCAATTTTCCTCCACTTCAGTATATTTCTATTTTAAACATATTAGTCTCTCACTTCTTTAGATAGATTATTCACTATGAATTCAATTTTTCATAATCTACTAATTATGCTTTGTATTTATGTGTTAAGCACTCTATGTTCTATGTTGAAGGTTCTAATTTCTGACCTAAAATCATTCCTGGTTTCTTGCTTTGTGAGTTTTGTTTATCTTTTCAGACATTCTGAAGTTTCTTGTTATCCACATTATCCAGTCTTTCTTTAGGTACCATTGGTTTATATTCCTTCATAACATTTACTATTATATTTGGTTTCTCTTTGTGGTTTTACTCTTTGTTTTCCTTCTGCATTTTAGTGTTCTGTCTGCTACTTAGTCATTTTATGTGCTGTGCTTTTATTGAATTTTTTTTCTCTTGAGATCTTTTGTGTTGGAATCTTTTTCTTGTATTCCTTGCCACTCACTATCTAGCCATTCAATTTTTTTTAGTGCTGTGTATTACCAGAGGTTGGACTCTAGGAATGAGCTGGTCTCCTTGATTTGTGGGATGCAGAATTCCTCAGCTTGGGTCCATGCCCTAAGAGACCTCTAGATAAGAGATTGGTCCCCACATGGTTAGTAGACCCTATTTCCTTCAAGCCTGGGGCAGCTGCCTGTCTAGGCATTACAGGATAGAGTAAGTGTCTGCTGCCACATGTGAGTATGGGGATAGGACAAGAGTCTTTGGGCAGTTACTAGTATAGGTACACCTGGCTCTGGTCCATACTGTGTCCATACATATGGTCATTTGGTTGGACTATCCCTAACCTACAACTGGCACTGCACAAAACTATGACCTTGTGCTTGCTGCTAGGTGAGTAGAAATGGCTGAGTGAGTTCTCTGAGTATTCAAGTTTTGTGGTATTAATTCAAAAGATGCATAACTTACTTGAGACTTTTTATCTGGAGGATTTAGCTCTAATAACTTGACATCTAGCATGTTAATCTTCTGTTTGGTGGTTGTAGAATTGAAGGGATTTTCAGAGTGACCAATTTGTCATCTTTCTGGTCACCATGAAAAAAAAACCCCAATCCTGTATTTTAACAGATGGAAAATGGAACTTTACTGATGTGAGATTCATCCCTGAATCAGCTGTCTGCGTAGTGTCAACCCATTGACTTATTATAGCCAAGATCAGAATTCACAAGAGCTGCAATAAAGAATAATAATGAGGAAAATACAAAGCATGGAATAAAAAAAATTAATCCGGAACTGTTTAAGCAAGTACTTTCTAACAAAAAATAGGTAACAGATAGCAGAATATTGACTGCAGAAAAAAAGCTGGATTTAGCTGACCTGGAAAGAGATCTGACTTTGGAGCTCTCACCTCTGATGCTACCTGTGTGACCTTGAATAAGTTATTTAGATTCCATAGGCCTCAATTTCCTTGTCCGTAAAATGAAGAAGTTGGACTAGATGGTTTCTGGGTACCATTTTAGCAGTAGATTTGTGATAATATGATTCTCTGATATTACGGAGAGAAGACTCATGCTGGAGACAGCACCATTTTGAGGTCATCAGAGTGATAAATTCCCAAGGTATCTGGAGGACAGGAAGATTCCAATGGTGTGGGGAAAAATATCAGATCTTTTTAATGCCAAAAAAGGTCACCAACAGAACATCAACCCCATCAATACCTACTTTTCCATATCTACAGAATCTTCATGAGACTTCAACAAACAAACATTAAGGACATTCTTGATGAAGATACTTATTAATAGGGAACAAGTCAATTTTTATAGATGATGTTTTACAATGGACCACATTTTTATCATTATATAGTTGACTCAATGATGTTTGGAAATATAAGATGCCACAATGCTTATTATTTGTTGACTGTGAAAAAAATCACTTGATTAAGTAGGGCAAAATGTTAACTTAAAGGTACTTTTCCATAAAAGTCTCCCAATGACTTCAACATTATTTAAGATCTCTTGAAAGTTATAGTACTATTCAGTTATCCTCTGATCATAAAACAGGCAAGGCTTAACATAGGGAAACAGGCTCTCATCAAAGGTGTTCATGACAGTGATGAAGGAGACCTAACATAGAGTCCAAGCTGAAGAGAGATTATGGATGATGAGATGCTTCTGTATTCTCTCTGCCATTGAGCTAGTTACATCAAACACCCGAATATTGTAGCACCTTTTGGAAAAGACCTCCAGAACCACCCAAAAAAGTATGGCCTGACAATTCACGTGTAGAAGACCAAGTAGATGAAGAATGACTATTATCTAGTGGTCAGCTAGATATTAATATCAGGAACAGATCAAACAGATGGACAATGAATTAGGCTCAGCAATAAAGAGGAAGAGGAGAGAGGACTGGATTTTCCTCAGGAATTCTCAACACTCCTTTAATAACCCCAAGCTTTACATAGAAACAAAGGCCCATTTTTTAAATACTGGTATTCTTCCAGAAGAAAGGAATGGAACACAACAATATCCGAAGAACTGAATGCAATTTTCACCTATGGGAAAAGAAGTGGGATTGGGTTTGTGGGGTGGGTGAGAGATTCCAGAGGGACGCCCAAAATTTTCCATTGGCATTTTACTGAACTCAGAGGAGGATATGGATACAAGTTCCAGGATAGGCAGGCCTAGTGGGTTGCACTCTGAATCAATGGAGAGCACATCCAAATCTATAGGATCACAAATTACAGATCTATTTGCATATCTGAACAAACATTTTCATACAAATAAGTGTTATGTTGAGGTCTTAAGATAGAAATTGACTAAAATAATGGGTGTCAGTGTGGATAAGTGAAGGAATGATATAAATGAGTACTGAATCATAGAAAATATTTAGGGCTCTTCTGTCAGGTAAAAGTCTCTAGACATCTTGCTCATAGTAGTTGCTCAATAAATGTTTATTGAATTGAATTGAATTAACCACTTCTCTCAACTGAAAGCATTGTTCTTCCATATTCTTTGGTGGGAAAAAAGAGCAGAAGGCTTCAAACTTCAGAAGGCTCTAGTATGCTCTTGGAAAACCTTGGGAAGGGGTGAGAACTTTCAGTCTCTTAGACTCAGTCTGGAAGTCTGATGTGCAACTAGGGGTTTGAGAAGATTTTTAATGAACTGGAAACACAGAGATTCTTATTTAGAATCATCTTGCACCTGGGGTAGCTACATAATTTGTAACAGGTATTTACAATGTAATTATACTTAATATTCATCCTTGTGCAAATCTAGGATCTGGTTGACAAACTAAATAAATTACTGTTTTTTTTTTGTTTTAAATCTGTATGAACTAGAAACAGAAAATTTATGGGCTGATTAGTGAGAAATAAAAGAGATGGAAATGAACAAGAAATAGCTCCTGGAAACTTTTTCTATCTGTTTCGGCTACCAATAAACAATAAATAGCCCAAAACTGAAGACTGTAAAACACTTTTGAGTTCTTCCTCAAAAAGCACTATATAAATGGTAAGCATTATATTCATTTATGTACCTAGAAAGCAACTTTTTAGGAGTACTTAAGAGAAAAGTTGATTTGATGAATGGAAAAAAGCCTGCAGAAAGTAACTTTTAAAATATTTGCAACTGGAACATAATTTCAAAACCTGTCAGCGACGTGGGCAAGAATTAAAAAACTTCTGCCGTGACAATGTTTTTGGTAGAGGGGGACAACTAAACAAGTATCATTTAAAAGGAGTAGGGAGCAGAATGCTCAAAGACATAATTTTATTCTCCTCTACAAAAATCTTTCTCCAGATTTTTTCAGTCTCACACAAAACAGATGCCATTTTTGAAAATGCAGAATTGCAAAACACTAAAAATCAGCATTCTTCAAGAATACTGTTGTGCTTTTTTCTTATTTGCTGGTAGAAAACATGTGTCTTGAATACCAATTATCCATTCAGCTTAGGATTTTCTTGGGAGAACAAAAAACTTTCTGGTGCAGCTGCACTGCACAAACAAAATGGTATCCCAGAAGGGGAGCCAGCACCTTGGCTCCAGCTGCTAACATGAGATTAGCCACATTCCCCTCCCCCCATCTCCTGATTTGGGGCCAGTTGCTTAAGCTTCACGGCACGGCAAAACTTTTGTAAATGCAAGTTGCATTTTTTGAAGGTTAGTCTCGAATCTCTAACTGGACTGTAAGTTCCTTGAGGGCAAAGACATCTTTTGCACAATCTCTACCATCATGTCACACCTTAAATAGTATTTAATTAATTGACAGCTGAGTGTGTCCCTGAATCATCTGTATTTCCTTAGAAAAATAAAAACAACACAGGTGAATACTTTTCAAACATGTCGTACTTGTCCCTTGATAGCAGGATGATTATTAGTGTCAGCCATCGGATTTCCAACATCCCAGAATGAGAGGCTCAGATTGGATGCTGACAGTGCTCCAGAATGTGGGGACAAAGGATGCTTTCAACTGAGCAGTGCAATTTCCACTTTCCAAATTGACAGAAAACTCAACTGTTATTTATACTACGTACTTTTCCCTCCCTTGACCAGAATTCTGAACTTTGGTTCTTATGATTGGTTTGGTTGACAGACAGGGAAAGAAGATGCAAAGGAAGACATGCTTATGTGTGTTTTACCTTTGGTTAGCTATTTTCTGGTGCCCCAGACTTGTAATATTCTTATTTTTCTAGGGGAAAATGATTATCATGATACCTTGAAAAGCACAATTCTACATCTATTAGCTTTGCATAGATATAAACACTAGTATAATCTTAAAATTTTCTGGTCTCTTTGAGGTTTTTGGAATTTTTTAAAATATCTGTTCATGAGGATCTGTGGGGAATCACACCAACCACATCAGTTGGCAGCCATAATTGAGCTAGGCTTCTGTGAGGAGGGAGAAGAGAGCTAGAGGACACCTTGCTTAGAAGGAAGGACATTTTCCTATTAGGCCCTGACAGAAGGGACAAGAGCAGTACAGTATTCCCTTCATTGTCCATTTCCTCAGCAGGTTAAGCTCTCTGTCTCTCTCTGTCTCTCTCTCAAAGTCAGAACAGTTTAATTTGAAATTAAAATTCCTAATAGGGTCCAAATGACGGTTGGAAGCTGAAGCCCAGATCTTCAGGGGGTGCCTCAGTTGCTGCTGACAAGGCTGAGTCACCTAATGGATTCAGTGACATTGAAGCTGATGAGGACAGGCAGACAGGGAGTGCATTCACTAGGGTGAAGAATGATGAGAAGCCAGGGGACATATTCGAGGCCAGGCAGGAGGAGGGCTGCACAAGATTGCGGCCCACAAGGAGAAGGTTAAACCTTTACCCCAGGGTAGCAGTCATAAGCTTCTGTTTGATGTTCTCTTACAACTAAATGACATAGACCTTCTGCTCTCCTTGAGGAGAAAGTTTGTGTCTTGTTCTTTGAGGGAAGCCAAATGACCTTGCTTCCCCCTTGTTCTAACAGTTATGAGGAAGGCTGTTTTCTGCCTCTTAAAGATTCTTGAAGGAAAGGGAGGACTTTAGTTTCCTCCAAAGATCATTGGTACATTTCTTTTTCTTTTTCTTTTCTTTTTTTAGGCAATTGGAGACTTGCCTAGGGTCACACAGCTAGTAAGTGTCAAGTGTTTGGTCAGGTCCTCCTGACTTCAGGGCCAGTGCTCTATCCACTGCACCACCTGGCTGCCATTCATTGGTACATTTCTTCAGTGGCCTTGAGAGAACCTACACTATTCTAGGGGAGGAAGGGGGAGTAACACATCAAGTTCTATCTGCACTCTACCCTTTGGGATTCATCTTAAGCCATCATTTGTACTAAGAAATGTCTCTCCCCACAAACCCCCTCCCTATCTCCCATGGAAGTGACATCAGTGGGTTGTTCAGCCTTATATCATGATGTCAGGACTACTGCCCACCTCTACTTACCCATCTGTCTACAAGGCCAATGGTTGGATGAGACACTGTCCAGAAATATTTATTGTGGGAAAATAAGGAAAAGTATGATTTGGGAAGAGCTTTTTCCTTCCCCCAACAACCATATCTACCCTGATTAGCTGTTCTTAGCTCTGAGTATAAACCTAGAAAGGAAGACTATTTGGAAAGAGGAGAGAAGAGAAAAATAAATGGTAAAACTACCACCCAAGCTGCTCTAAGATTATTAAAAAGGGAAAAGATGGACAGATAGCTTCATAAAAGGTGATGAGATGGTATCTCCTATGATTTACCTCAAGCTCACTGAAGTTGTGTCACTTAGATTATGTCTTCCAAACAAACATACATGTATAATACAATTTCAACAATTAATTCCATTAATTTGGGATTTGTGGTATTAGGAACCAGATTGAAGTCAGCTATTGTATTAAATGTGGGAGGGGGGAAGGATTGGTGAGGCAAATTAATAGTGATAACAAAACTGTAAAGAAAATGTAGAAAATAATCATTATTTCATTCCTTAATTCAAAAACTTTCAGAATCATAGACCCTCACATTGAAAATGGACCTCAGATACCAGCTACTTCCTCCCAAATTGCATCAGAAATCCCCATGAGAATATGTCTGATCATGTGCCATCTGGCTTCTGCCTCAAGAATTCCCATGAGAGAGTACCAACCTCTTCTGAAGGTAGCTCAATCAGTTCAATCCAATAAACATTTGTTAAGTGCTAACTATATGCCAGGTACTGATCTGGATTCTAGAGATAAAAAGGCAAAGAGAAAACACTTTCTGTCCTCAAGGAGCTTACAATCTATGAGGAGCAAGCAACATGTATAGAACAAAGTGAATCCCAAAATATATTCAAAGTAGCATGCGGAGGCAGAACACTAACAATTGCCATGGAGAGGGAAGGAACACGGATGGTGTGAAATGGCACTTAAATTTCCAAGAAGCATAGGTGGAAAGGGAGTATATTCCAGGCATGGCAGGTGGGTGGAACAACCTGTGCAAAGTCATGGAGAAAGGAGATGGAATATTATATATATATATATATATATATATATATGTATATATATATATATGTATATATATACATACATACATACATACATACATATATATATATACATATATAAAATCTTCACGGAGTATATGGAGGGAGGGGAAAGTAATATACAGTAAGTCTGGAACAGGGGTGGAGAACCTTCGGCCTTGAGGCCACATGTGGCCTTCTAGGTCCTCAAGTGCGGCCCTTTGACTGAATCAGATTTCCCTGGTCTGGAAAGATATTCTGAAGCCAGAATATGAATGGCTTTGAATGCCAAACAGAGAAAGTGTAGAGGCATGATGAAGTACAAAGGAATGAAGCCAGGTTGGAAATGAAGAAATGCCCTTACTGGGGCTGCATCCTCACTAGCACCTGGCTGATCTATTGATTATCATAAAAAAAAAATCTCCCCTGGAATCAGTATGTTCCCCTCAGGACTTATTCTTTCCTTAGATCTTGGGTTTTCTTCCTCATGTTTTTATTTTATTTTCTAAGCACATCAGATCAGGATTTTGTGTGTTTTGCTTGAGATCAAGAGAAGCCTCCCCAATACAGCTATCAAGTCACATCTGTGCAAACTCTGCTGCTGCTCCATCCTCCCTGCCCACACAACAATGAAAGGTCAGTGCCATCTTAACCAAAGCTGCTTGCTAGCCCAGAGCCTAATCCAAAGTTACCACGCAGATCTGAACTACCCAGCCTTGAGCTGTCTTCAATGGATCAGAGCCACTCAATGCACTGCCAGAGCTAGAGCAGATTCTAGGGACCCAATCATCAGATAATAATACTTCCTTTCACAAACCCAGAGCCTCAGATGCCCCAGAACCATCCATCAACTCTGTCTTCTGTCATTGTAGAATACCACATTGTAAATCCCATAGGACTCATTCTTCAGTGTAGATCAACTAACATTTCCCCTGTCTGATGGTTAGCAAGCTGCAGCATTTTTCTATCACTAAGTACAGTGCCTAGCACACAGTAGGCACTTAATAAATGCTTGTTTCTTTGCTTCTTTCCTAAATCCTGTTATTTAGCATTACGGCTTGCTGACTTGAAAAGTCCATCAATTGCCACTGTTTACTCTTGCCTTACATTTTCAGTTTCATCCAGCTTTATCCTCTAAATTTAATCATTATTCTTCATAGCCTTCTCTTTACTTTGTACCCTCTGGAAATATCACTCTATCACTAACAAATTTCAATCCTTCCAGATACTTCCTCTCTTACTCTTTCCGTCTTCTTGAATCCATGAAACTTGGCTCTTTCTAGAAGACATTACATCCCTGGCCACTCTTTACAGAGCTAATTGCTTCTTTTCTTATGTCCCTGGACCCAGTGAGCCAGAAGAAGAGCTGGCATGTTCCTTGCTCCCAACAGCAACTTACATATGCTCCTTCTATCTCAGTCTGCAACTTCTACCTTGAAGTGTACTTCATCTGCCTCTGTTGCGCCATCCAGAAATTTCTTGCTTTAATAGAAAAGGGCCTCCAGGTCATTTTGGCTCCCTCCTCAAGGATTTCAATACTTGGATCAGTTTTTCTCTCTATCTTAACCATTTCCTCTATACTTTGATACTTTGAAATGCTTATTGGCTTCTCCTTGAAGAAGAAAAAATTGTCTCTGATTTCATCAACTTCTTGAACTCCTAGGACCTGCATCTTTACTCATCCCATACTCTTGATGTGACCTTACACTAAGCTGCCTAATTTCCATGATCTTGAACTTTGAAATTCTCCTATCTGATCATTATTTCCTCTCTCACTTGCCTATAGAATCAAAGGCTGATAATAGATTGATGAACCCTGAAAGAATCCTTGAGTTGTTCTTAAGGACTGATTTCTTAATGGGGGGAGGGAAGAAAGGGAAGAGAATAAACATTATTAAGGGAAGGGAGTAAACAATTCTAAGTGTCTACTATTTGCCAGGCACTATGTTAAGCCCTTTATAAATATCTCATTTGATCCTCACAACAACCCTGAGAGGTAGGTGTGGCTATTATCCCCATTTTACAGTAGAGGAAAGTGAGGCAGACAGAGGTTAAGTGACTTGCTCAGGGTCACATGTTTATTAAGCATGAGGCCAAATTTGAACTCAGGTATTCCTGACTCCAGGTCCAGTGCTCTAAGGAAGTGCAACATGACATGAAGAGTGATTTGAGGTGGAATAATTGTGATTAAAAACCACTTGCTCTTCATGAAAATATGGATTAATTTTTTGATAAGATATATATTTGTGCCCATTATGAATGAACTAAATCTGTATTTACATTTACTTATCTAATCAGTCAGACCATGCTCCAATAGATTGTAAGCCCTTGAGGGTGGGGACTGTTTTGTTTTTGTCTTAGAATTTCCAGAATGTACCAGTCCTTGACACCTATTTATCAATGTTTGTTGAACTAAATTACAAAAGCAATTTGAGTAAATAGCTTTACCCTACCTGGCTTGGGTCACCAAGTTAAGAAGAGATTCTAAGCCAAGGGTGGGGAACCTGCTTCATAGAGGCCACATGTGGCCTTCTAGGTCCTTGGGTATGGCCTTTTGACTGAGTCCACGTTTTACAGAACAAATTCTTTTATTAAGAGGACTTGCTCTGTGAAGTTTGGATTTAGTCAAAGGGCCATACTTGAAGACCTAAAGGATCACATGTGACCTAGAGACTGCAGGTTCCTCACTCCTGTCTAAAGTAATTCTGGTCATAAGAGGTATTCTCTTTGGCCTTTCTATATTTTAAGTGGTTCAATGACTAACAAGGATAGAATCATTTATTGTCATAGATGCAGCTAGGTGGCCCAGGAGATAGAAAGCTGGGCTTAGAGTCAGGAAGACCTGAGTTCAAATCTAGCCTCAAACATGTACTCGGTGTATGACCTTGGACAAGTTACTTAACTTTTGTTTGCTTCAATTTAATCAACTGTAATATGGGATAATAATAGCGCCTAGCTTCCAGGGTTGTTTTTAGGATCAAATGAAATCATATTTGTAAAGCCCTCAGCCCAGCGTCTGGCACATAGTAGACACTTAATAAATACCAGTTTCCTTTCTTTCCTTCTTTCCTTTCTCCCTCCCTTTTTTCCTTTCTCCCTCCCTTTTTTCCTCCCTCCCTTCCTTCCTTCCTTCCTTCCTTCCTTCCTTCCTTCCTTCCTTCCTTCCTTCATTCCTTCCTTTCTTCCTTCCTTTCTTCCTTCCTTCCTTTCTCTCTTCCTTCCTTCCTTGTCAGTTGGTGTAGCCCCTGAAATTTACAACATATTGAGAGACTGTCAATGGTCTGAGTAATTGAATAGAGTAAATTATTCCATTATTAGAGAAGATTAGAAGACTATCACCTTCCTTTTTCTTCCTCTATCTGTGAGACCTAATATTGCATTGTATTTTAGTGGCCTCATACAACTATTGAGATATTGAATTTTTAATACAGTAAAAATGCTAAGTTTTTATTTTAAAATTAGGTGAATGGCAGTTGAATTTTTTAATCCAATTACAGAATTTTATTCTATCCTTCTTAAGGTTCATCTTGTTGGTATCAGTCCACCATTAGAGTATATGGGAACATTATTTTCATCTTAATTCTGTCATCCAATGAATTAGCTTTCCCACCTAGCATTGTGTTCATCAATTAGAACATGCCAACAATGACATCATCAAAGATATTGATAAAAATGTTGAATTAAAACTATCTAAGGAAAAATTCAGAGGGTACTCAACTACAGATCTCTCTTCATATTGGCATCAGTCCAATAATCAGTATTCTCAGGGTCTCATCTTTTACTCAGTTTTAATCCCTACTTGACTGTACAAAGACCTAATGTATGATTTTCCATGTTATGCAAAAAGATTATTTTGAGAGTATTCCTAAAATTTTTGCTGAAATCCACATATATACTGTTGGTGACAGTCTTCCAGTTGAGTGTCAAAAAAGGGAATTAATCTGTTATAATTTATTCTCTTTAGATGATTTCCTCACTTCTTTTTCATCAGGAATGTTTGCATTTGTGTTGTTAGAATTTCATTCTTAAGATCTGCCTGTCCCTCTTGGGCTGACATACTTCTCATGTAGAATTATAGGTCATAAAAGCATGCTATTTTTTCCCAAGTCACCTCAAAACCATTCTCCCTGATAGAGGGCACATCAGACTATGCCTAGTTTTGGTTTCCTCTATCATGAGTGATGGAATGGTAAATTCTCCTATGATTCTTGTATAACTTCAATATCAACAACCAGTTTCTCTTTATTGATCAGAACCAAGTCCAGAAGAGCAGTTCTCTTTTGTTGCTTCTTCACCATTTTAAAGGATGAAATCACTAGTGAAGTAAGTTTTTTTCCCCCCAAGTTGCTTTGCTTTTGGCAAACAGAGAGAGCTCTATCAAATATCAGTATAGTTCAGTTTCCTATTGCTACTTTGTGCTTTAATTCTAGGTTTGTGTTTTGCTTCCAGATTTCCTCATCTATTTTCTTCTGTCCAGATGCTCCATAAAAGTGGTGTCAAACTCAAATAGAAATGGGAGCCACTAATCCATACAAAAGGATCCCTGCAGATTGCATAATGACTTAAATTTAAAATGTAATGTTTTCTGTGTTTTATTTTCCTTTTATTTATTTTGTTAAATATTTTTCAATTATATTTTAAAGTGGATCAAGCTGCACTCTGGAGTAGCCTGTGGGCTGCATGTTTGATACCTGAGGGTGGAACCTATGGCCTCGAGGCCACATGTGACCCCTAGGTCCTCAAGGGACCTGAATCCCAATTTCACAGAACAAATCCCCTTAATAAAAGGATTTGTTCTGTAAAACTTGGACTCAGTCAAAAGGCCACACCCAAGGACCTAGAAGGCCACGTGTGGCCTCAAGGCCGCAGGTTCCCTACCCTTGCATAATCTATAATATTTTTTCATGATAGTATCATTTTTGTTCTTTTCCTCCATTGATTCTTATCCATATAATCGCTATCATGCTTAATACCTCCATTTTCTGAATTTTCTCATTTGTTGTTACTGTTCGGTTGTTCAGTCACGTCTGATTCTTTGTTACCCCATGGTCCATAGCATGGCAGGCCCTTCTATCCTCCACTATCTATCAAAGTCTGTACAAATTCATGTTCATTGTTTCCATAACACTATACATCTTGTCCTCTGCTGTTTCCTTTTCTTTTTGCCTTCCTTTTTTCCCAACATCAGGGTCTTTCCCAAAGACTCTCATCTTCTCATTATATGGTCGAAGTATTTAAGCTTCAGCTTCTTGCAGAATCTTAAGCATAACCTTGCTGGCCTGTGAAATGAGCACAATTGTTTGGCAGTTTGAACAGTCCTTCTTTAGGATTAGGATGTAAACTAATCTTTTCCAATCCAGTGGCCACTGTTAGAGTTTTCTCATATATTCTCTTAATATATGATATTGTTGTATTTTCTTTGTCTTCATCTTTTGAATACATTTATACTTTCTAGAGCCGTATTCTAGTCCTATCACATTCCATAAGGTCTTGTATATTATTTTCTCTGAATACCTGGTGCTCTCTAATGATGAAATTCTACTTGCGTTGGACTTGTTATCTTTTGTACCTGGCTTAGCAGATAAATATGATCCATTAAGTTATTTCTTACCATCTCCTCATAAATTGTGGGTTTCAATTCTTTAAAAAAGATTTTTCCCTATGAGTCTCAACTTCTCCACTTCTAGGCCATTTTTTATTTTACTTACCACCATAACTCAATGACCTCTCCTCTTTCAAAGTTTTGGCTAGACATCTGCTATAGCACCTAACAATGGGCCAGAGAGAATAACATGGAATTTAGTACTGCTAAATAAAAAGTCATACATTTGGATCTAAGAAGTCAATTGCACACAGATAGGGGAACTCATGGCAGCAACAAAAGCCTTTATAAAGGAGGGCTCTAAACGTTTTAGTGAACTGTATGCACAATATGTGTCACCAGTGCCATAGAAGCAACAAAAAAGCTAAATAGTAATGTAGTGTCCAGAAAAAAAGACTCTGGAGAGTCCTGCTATACTCTGCCTCACACAAGTTATTTATGGTGTTTTTTTTCAAGTCTGGCTGCCATATTTTATAGACTCCAACAAACTGAGTGTGTCCAGAGGGAGAATCAAGGTTGGTGACAAAACTTAAATTATGCTCAGTGGAGATCAGTTGAAGGAAGTGGGACTTTTTCGATTGGAGAAAAGAAGCTTAGTTAGGGGAACATATTATAGAAATCTTTAAATGTCTGAAAGACTGTCATTTGGAAGAAGGACTAAATTTATTCTACCTGGTGAGAGAAAACAAAGTGGAGAACAATGGTTGGAAATTGTAGAAAGACTGATTTTGGTTCACCAAAGAGAAAAATTAAAATAATTAGAATTGTCTTAAGGTTGCTTTAGGGCAGTTAGGTGGCACAGTGGATAGAGCTCAGGGCCTGGAGTCAGGAAGACCTGAGTTAAAATCTAGCCTCAGACACTAGCTATGTGACCCTGGGCAAGTCACTTAACCCTGTTTGTCTCAGTTTCCTCATCTGTAAAAGGAGCTGGAGGAGGAAATGGCAAACTACTTTAGTATCTTTGCCAAGAAAACCCCAAATGGGGTCATGAACAGTTGGACAAGACTGAAATGATTGAACAACAAAAGGTTAAAAGGTAGTTTGATCACTGTCTTTGATGATGCAGAAGGAACTTCTGTTGAGGTTTGTGTGAACTAGATGTACTTAAGTTACCTCCAATTTTGAGTTTTGATGTATCTGTGACATCTAAGTCACCAGCTATTGATTTCTATAGCTGAAACTATATACAATTTCATTTAGCTAAAACATTTGCTGAATAACTTGCTGAAATTAGAAAGTCTTATAATTCAAGTCGCTGGTCAAAATTCAGAGATATCAGAGGATCGTAGATTGAGATAGGAGAAGACTTACATAGCTATCTAGTCTAATGACAATATCATTGATGAAGAAACTGAGGCCTGTGAGGGTTCAGTGACTTGTCCAAGATCACATAGGCAGTAATAATGGCTGCATGGTATCCTTTACACGACACTGCAACATGGCTTAGACTGTAGGGGTTCACAATTACAGCCTGAAGGCCAAATCTGAATAGGTGCCTGTTTTTGTAGGGCCCACGAGCCAAGAATGGTTTTATACATTTTTAATATTAAAAAAAAATTTTAGCCTGGTAGGAATGTACAGAAATAGCTCAACTTAAAGTGAGCAAAATCTGGGGTCAGAATCTGTCTCTGACTCAGTGAGTGGGACTTTGCAAGTGACATAACCTCTCTGTGCCCCAAGCAACTCTCTAGCACTTATCTATTAGGTCAGGGACAGGTTGGAAGAAAGACCTTCCCATGCTGAGGAAATCACGGATATTCCAAGAATTCCTGTATCCCCATACACAGAGGATAATATAGACAACGACCTAAACAATTTTTGGACAGAGATTGTTTTCATGACACGACGAATTGAAAAAGCCAAGTGGTACTGTTGAAGTACCAGGAGGTAGACTGGGAGATTTGAAGAGGAGTTTCCAGAGAGACATCAGCTCACCAACAATAGAAGACTTACTGAGGAACCCATGGGTATGGTTTCGGTCCAATTGCTCTATCCTTTTTTCTTTTTTTTAATACCTCTAATTATTTACTGCATTGAGCCCAATCACCTACCTTCCTTATATCTAAGTTTATTTATTTTTAAAATGGGCATGATTCTAAACAGGGTCAAGGATACAAGAAGTGAATAAATATTGATAATGATATAACTGAAACCATGAAGTAGAGGAAGGGCTTTATAAATGAGTTATTTTTTTTCTGAGAAATTCAGAGTGCTCTCAGCTATTTCATTTGTTCCATCAATATCCTATGACTTTTGAGGAAAGTTTACTGAAATCCTAGTTCATTTTTTAAAAAAGCAATGAATATACATGATAATATCAAATATTTGCAGTGACTCCATACAATGATTCTTTATTACAGAAGAACACATACAAATTTGCTTTCTTAGTGATATGGTCACCCAGGTTCATAGGCCTGGGTGCATTCTCAATTCCCCCTTTTTCCTCACCCTCCCATGTCCAGTAAGTTGCCAAGTATTGTGAGTTTCATCTCCACTGCATCTCTTGAATTTGTCTTCCCCTCCCCTCACATTCTGCTACCACCCAATTGGTGAGTCAAGAAAACCAATTAGAAGGCTTTTGTGATAATCTAAATGAGAAGAGCTTTCCTTGCTTCTTATTTGGATTATCACAATAGCCTTCTAATTGGTTTCCTTGACTCAAGTCTCTCCTCATTCAAACAATCTTCCTCCACACCATTGTCAAAGTGACTTTCCTAAAATACAGGTCAGACCATATCATTTCCCCACTTATAAAGAACATTATTGTCTCTAGAATATTCCCTCTAATACACATGCAAGTTTTAACCTTAGAGTTAGTTGCTGTTTAGTTGCATCTGACTCTTTGTGACCCCATTTGGTGTTTTCTTGACAAAGATGCTGGTGTAGTTTGCCATTTCCTCCTTCAGCTCCTTATGCAGATGAGGAAACTGAGGCAAACAGGGTTAAGTGACTTGCACATAGCTGGTAAGTGTCTGAGGCCAGATTTGAACTCAGAATGATGAGTCTTCCTGACTTCAGGCCTAACCATGCTACCTAGATGCCCAGAGTCAGAAAGACCTGAGTTTAAATCCTTCCTCACTTACATGCTGTGTCATCCTGGGAAAGTCACTTAACCTCTCTGGGCCTTACTTTGAATTTGTAAAATGAAGGAGTTGACTTAATGACTTTCTAGATCAGCGTCTATGATCATACGATTAAACTCAATGTCCAATTTGCCTTGTAGGACTCATTACACATTATTCAAGCCTTTTATGGTTCAGGCAGAGTGACCTACTTGTTATTCCTTACATATTACACTTCATTTCCCATGTCACTTTGCATGTTATCTCACTTGCTTGGAATGTCCTTCCCCACTTTCAGCTGTCAGATGGTGTCTTACTTGAGAGTTTAGCCCAGGTGCTGCTTCCTACTTGAAGCCTTTCTGATTCTTCCACCTGCTAATGCCCCCTCACCAAAATGGCCTTGCATATATTTTACTTATCTGTGCATATGTTTCTCAAAATAAAATTTTTTTTGAATGTCTGAGTTTCTTTATTAACCTGAGTATAACAAATAGAACACGTTCACAGTATAAAAATGAACAGAACATGAGAGAGGTATAGGCTTAACACAAATACATAACAGATACACCTTTTTTTTTTATCATATATAGCTAGTTGCTTGGAAAAAAACAGTTTTGATTGTAAAAATTTATTCTCTTCTATAATTATTCCACTAAAATTATACAAAGTACATTCAATACTTGAAAATGATGGTAGGGAGGAGAAAGGAGCGGAGCTGTGTGGCCTGGTAGTATCATCAGGGTTGGCAAATTTGACAAAGGAAACCCAGCTGTGTTTGAGAGAGTTCGGAGAGTGCCCAGTTGTTTAAAAAAAAAAAAAAACGAAATGGTGGATTTGATTTTTTAAAAAAACGAAACAAAACAAAAACAAAAACCAGCAGTGAGGAAGCCTGGTGCACGTGTGCTTTCCTTGGGGACTGTGATGAGGTTTGGTTGACAGGCTGATGATGGTCTGAGCAGGGAAAGGAGGCTGCTGGAGGCTACGCAGGCTCGCAGCTGCTAGGCGGCAGGTTTTTATGTTTGAAATACTGCACGACTTGCTGGGGTAGCTCTGCCAGTACAGCTTTCGCCAAGCTTTCTTTTGGTGCATTGCAGAATTCCCGAAAGGGCACAAACTGCACAATGTCTCGGGCTGCCTACTCATCAGTGTGGGAACGAAGAGCACGGGTATCACCGTCGAGGAACTCCATGGCAGCAAAGTCAGCATTGCCCACAAACACAGTAATGATGGACGTGGGCAGCTTGGAAGCCTGTACAACTGCGTGACGGGTCACGTCCATTGTCCCGTCCCGCGGGACATCAACGGAGGTCCGGACCTGTAAAAGAAGGAGGGGAGCAGGGGACACAGGAAATGGAGACAAGGCAGGCTTTCTGATCAAGTCTCGTTTATTGAAGGCAAGCTCAGGGTAGTTATACACACAGTAAGAGGGAGTGGGGGAGTTCCACCACCGGTATAGGGGCGGGGTATTCCAGGAAGAGGTACAGCTTTGCCCGTAATTTGTTCTTATCACAAGGACCACCAAAGGTATAGGGGTATTCCAGGAAGAGGTACAGCTTTGTCCGTAATTTGTTCTTATCACAAGGAGGCCTTGATAGCTGCAACGCTAGTAATTTTCCAGAGGTCATACTGGGCCTGTGGTCCCTTACATGTCCCCCTTTTCTTTCCTTAAGAGGGAAGGTTTAGCAGAGGGGTTTGTGCCTGTCTTAGGTTGTCCCGAGGAGTGGGAGACTGTTGCCCGTCATGGGGGCAATATGCAAGGCAACACCCCTGGCTTAGGTCAGACTCCCCTCAGGGGGATCTTACCCGTCATTGGCTAACCAAACCAGCGCTCAGACTAATCCTTGGGACCGGCCAATGTCGGTATAAAGATCAGGGTCGCCAGTATCCAGCCGACAATAATGGACCTGAATAGGTTTGGACGAGGCCTTGTCCAGCTGTTGTTTGACATAGGAGGTGATCTTCCGGAACACCCAAGGACCGAAGGTTAGAGCTAATAAAAACACAAATATAGGCCCTACAAGAGGTAAAATATAAGTAAGAAAGCCATGAAGATTACTTAAAAAAGGATTTTCAAACAGTTCTCTCCAACGCTTGACCAGATCATCCTGTAATTTCTTTATCTTGTCCCGGACTACACCGGACTTATTGGCATAGAAGCAACATTTCTCCTGTAAGGCCAAGCATATACCCCCTTGTTTGGCTGTCAAGAGATCCAATCCCCTTCTGTTCTGCAAGACCGCCTCGGCTAGAGAGTCGATCTGGTCCTGGAGATCACTAATAGTTCCTGATAAGGTTTGGATATCATCAATGAGCTGTGCAGAGAGTTTATTATAGGAGTGTATGGTGACTCCCAAGCCCCCAGACCCTGTCGCAAGGGCTCCCGTAATGCCCAAGCCAACAAGCAAAGGAATAGCAAATACGGCCCTTTTATGTCTTCCAGCCATAAAGTCGAGGCTGGGAACCGGAACAGGCTCGTTCCCCGGAACAATATCCATCTCAGGTAGAACGGAGGCAATGGAGCAATAACCAATCCAATTTACGGGCAACGCTGGGAACGCCATATTCCCTCCGCAGAGAAAAACATGGCCTAGAGGGGGACACAGGAAACTGCTAGTACGAAGGACAGAGGAACAATTCACATGAGGGAGAAAACCCACATCAATGGAGACAGAGGCATTGGGAGTGGTACCCTCAAAGCAGGGGGCTACAAAGAGTGACTGATTCAAAGGGATCGGTTGAATCCAAAAAGGGAGGCGAGGAGATCGTTGCTGGCCGGGGCGTCAAAACCAGCAAGGCAGACCCTCAGGACAGCCAGGAGGCACCAGCGTAGGGGTGATCGTTTTCCAAGCATTTCCTGTAGATAAAGAAAAGAAATATTTCTCAGAGAGGTTTGTCCTCCCTGGAAGGAAGGTTAACTGGAGGTGGAGAAGCCATTTTACAGGAATCAACTTGCTTTACAAGCCTCTCAGGAAGCCAGCGAGCAGATTGTTTTTCTTTAATATATATACAGACCGAACCCCGACCCCAAATAAGAACAGGGTCGGGACCCTGCCACTGGTTAGTAAGGGGATCTTTCCACAGTACTTTGGCATAATTGTGCTGGGATTCGGGGTGCCAAAACCTATCAGCCACTGATTTGCCAGTATCGTCCAATTGAAGAAAATTTAATATGAAAAGAGCATGGCTGACCAGATTCCGAGGGGATCCTTTGACCGGGTAGAATGCCCCTCTTTGAAGTTTGGTAATAGTGTTTTTTAAGGTTTGATGGGCCCGTTCCACAATACCTTGCCCTTGAGGATTATAAGGAATGCCTGTGACATGAGAGATACCAAGGGTGGCACAGAAGGAGCGAAAAGCTGTGCCAGCGTAGCCAGGCCCATTATCGGTTTTAATAGACTCGGGCTTGCCCATAACAGTGAGGCAAGAGAGGACATGAGCTATCACGTGGCGGCAGGCCTCACCGCTCTGCAATGTGGCAGAGAGAAAGCCGCTGTGAGTATTGATGGAGACATGCATATATTTTAAATGACCAAAATCAGAAACATGAGTCACATCCATTTGCCATAGGGCGTTAGGAAAAAGACCTCGTGGGTTAATCCCCTTACTGGGTGGAGGGGGCAGAAAAGGAACACAGCGCACACATCGCCCCTCAATTTGTCGAGCCTGTTCACGAGTTAAACCATACAGGCGTCTCAGGGAGCTCGCTGGTAGGTGTAAAAAATCATGGGCTTGTTCAGGAGGGGTGAGGCCTGGCAGTAGGGAGCACTGTAAAGCACGATCTGCTACATCATTGCCCTCAAAAATGCCTCCTGAGGTGGACTGATGAGAATAAACATGGAGAACGTAAAGGGGGTTTTTTCGCTGCAACAAAATTTGCTGTAATTCCCTCAGGAGAGAGGATATGGTGGACTTATGAGGTTGGAGGACAGCGTCCTCTATGCATTTAAGAACTTTTACTGCATATAGACTATCAGAGATTATGTTTATAGGCTCAGGATATTTACGGCAAGCCTGGAGGATGTCAAAGAGCTCATTTTTCTGGGTAGAGTCATAGGGGGTTTCTAATACTGTTATTTCCTTGGAGGCCTCATGATAAATAGAGGCCTTATAGTTTTTTGTAGCATCAGTGAAAACATTTGAGCCTTGAACAGGTTCTCCCATAACCTTTCGTTGGGGTGGTGCTAAGGTTATTTGCTCTAGCATAGGGAGAAGCAGACAGGAGGAATGAGGACTTATCTCAGCCCATTGGGAGCAATGTGCCCAAGACCAATAGATTTGCATAATGGCTTCTCGCTGTCCAGGTTCAAAATTCGAGTAAAGTAAAGGTCGTTGTCCAGACAAGTAGACAGCCCTTTGTACTGCAGCTAAGGCTACTTCCCCTAACATCTCATAATAATTTGGCAGTACCTTGTGAGCCTTCTTTGCATATACAAATTCTAACAATTTGGGACCTTGGTGTATAACACAAAAAGGACTCTGTTGATTGACCAAGGAGACCTCTATTCTACCTTTGGGGTCCCATCTGGCGGTCTGGGCCTGGGCAGCAAGTGAGAATATTTGGGACACTGCTGCCTTAGCAGCAGGAGTCCATGCCCGAGGGGAGTTTAAATCTGAATTTCCTTTTAAGATATCACATAAAGGCTGCATTACAGCAGGAGGAATGGGTGTGCGGGCCCTGAGCCATTGGATCTGTCCCACTAACTTTTGGAAGTGATTCAAGGTGGTTATCTTATCAAGCCCTAGTTCAGGAATTTGATTGCTAATAGAGAAAGCCTCCATACGAAGGTCTAGGTATACGAGTGGGTAATTTTGTTGGACTTTGTCAGGGGCCACCACCAAACCATAATGAGCAAGTGCAGAGACGGTTTCTTTTACTAATCTTGCTAATGTTTCATCACTGCTGGTGGCTAATAAAATATCGTCCATATAGTGAAGTATTGTGGCTTTAGGCCATTTGTCCCTGATAGGGTCCAGCACTCTCCCCACATAAGCCTGACATAAGGTGGGACTGCAGCACATTCCTTGTGGCAGGACCTTCCACTGATATCTTAAATCTGGTCCTGCATTATTGGTAGTGGGTATGGTAAAGGCAAATCTCTTTCTATCTTCTGGGGATAATGGGATAGAGAAAAAACAATCTTGGATGTCTATGACTGTCACAGGCCATCCAGATGGCACTAAATTAGGGGAGGGAAGGCCAGGCTGTAGGGTTCCCATGGGCTCTAGGGTGGTGTTAACCGCCCTGAGATCTATTAACATTCGAAATTTCCCTGATTTCTTTTTTATTACAAACACTGGGCTGTTCCAGGGGCTGGACGTGGGCTCAATGTGCCCCACCTGTAACTGGTGCTGCACTATATCACGTAAAGCCTGGGCTTTCTCTGCAGGGAGGGGCCATTGGGGTACCCAGACTGGGTTATTAGATCTCCATGTTAGAGGAATGGGTCTGATACAAGAAAATTTTTGCTGTTGCCCAACGGCCCCAATTAAAAATCCTGCGGGGGTGGTATATAAACAGATGCACCACAAGCCTTCAAAATATCCCTTCCCCATAAATTGTATCTCAAACCAGCAACCACCGGGGTCGATTTGGAAAATTCTCTTGCTGTAAAGGGGAAGTCCGAACCACCGGGTAAAAGTCGGAGATTTTCCTGATGCAGCCCAGAGGGCGCATTCCGAGGGGGTGGAGCTTCCATCTGGTAAGCTTGTTGAGGGGCCCTCCTTGCCCTGCCTCCTGACTGGCTTGCAGCATTCTTTAGCATAATGGCCGAATTTGTTACAATTGTAACAAATTGCCTTAGGGCAGGCTCCACCAGGTTTCTGGCGGCATTGTGCCTTAAACTGACTGGCTTTTCCTATAGATAGTACAATTTAGTCTCTTTTGTTTTCTGCACTTCTGATAGTCCTCTCCAAGCGGCTGCCTGTAGGCGGGCCACGAAATCCAGGAAGGGTTTTATCAGGACCTTTTTTAATCTTGGTCAGGGAGGGCCTTTGTTTCCCCAAAGCCTGAATCTTACAAAAAGCCCGTAGGGCACATTGGGAAACAGCTGCAAACGCTGTATTTAGTGCCTCTTTTAACTCCTTAAACTTCTTCCATTTTAAAGGGGCCCAGGTCCTCCCTCCTTCGATTAAGTGTGGGGGAGGGGGGCCAAAACAGGGGATTCGGATTTGGGTTTGGAGGTTACTGTAGGGACAGTGAGAGCAACAGCAGGGCCAGGAATGCAATCAGCGAGTTCCAAATCAAGGAGCCGTAGTTCCTTAAGCAGCTGTGCTTTCTCTTTCTTAAACATCAACGTCTGTTGGAGGAACTGAATCTGAGAGGGGAGCGAGGTCAAGGGAGTATCAACAGGCGGAAAAGGGGGAAGAGTATGATAAGAAGGGGGAGCAGAAGAGGGCAGAGAAGCATGAAGATGAGGGGTTGGGAGTGGAGAAGCAGGAGCAGCGGGCGCGGAAGCAGAGTGCTGTATAGTAGGAAAACATGCAGGAGCGGTACTGAAATTATAGGGGTCATTATAAGAAGCAGCCTCCTGCTCAAGGTCAGCTGCATCAGTAGGATCTAAGGTATCATTTGACCTCTAGACCAAAGCCTTTTGTAAAACAGGATAAATGCGCTCAACTCTCCTACTTTGGGAGGAGAAATCATCTAAGGGCATGTTGATGGACACAGAATCACAATCCTTCCTAGACTCATCCTCTGTTGCGGGTGGGGCTGGTAATGGACAAGGAGGCTCCGGGGGGCCTCCGTCTTTTTCACTGACAATCTTACAAACCTCAGTCTCAAAAGGACGTATTTTCAAAATATCATAAATACAATTCCAGTAATTGAACGCAGTAACAGGGACCTTCTCGGGCCTGAAAGTTCTAAAATAATCATTAAGACAATGTCCCACCCGTTTCCATCTTTTCTCATCTATAGTTTCTTCCTGGGGGAACCAAGGACAAACGTCCTTTTAAAAAAACAAAAAATTGTATAAGATCCTTTTTCTTAACCTTTACTCCCCATGTCTTTAATGAGGCCTTAAGCCCTTCTACAAATTTTTCATGACTACTAGCATCCTGCCCCATTTTGAGAGTGTCTCCTTATCTCAGGTCTCTATTCCGCAGATCAGGCAAATCCGCGGCGACCAATTCTCATGTATCGTGACTGCAGTCGTTTTTTCCACAGGAGCACACACCAAAAACCTTTACTCCTTTTAAGGGGGTCTCGGGCCCCACGTTGGGCGCCAAATGTCCCGTCCCGCGGGACATCAACGGAGGTCCGGACCTGTAAAAGAAGGAGGGGAGCAGGGGACACAGGAAATGGAGACAAGGCAGGCTTTCTGATCAAGTCTCGTTTATTGAAGGCAAGCTCAGGGTAGTTATACACACAGTAAGAGGGAGTGGGGGAGTTCCACCACCGGTATAGGGGCGGGGTATTCCAGGAAGAGGTACAGCTTTGCCCGTAATTTGTTCTTATCACAAAGACCACCAAAGGTATAGGGGTATTCCAGGAAGAGGTACAGCTTTGTCCGTAATTTGTTCTTATCACAAGGAGGCCTTGATAGCTGCAATGCTAGTAATTTTCCAGAGGTCATACTGGGCCTGTGGTCCCTTACAGTCCATGTCGCTGATAACTCCGTCAGTGATGATGACTAGGATGAAATATTGCATGGCTGACTGTTGCTCCACAGCAAGAGCGGCAAAGCGAGCTACATGATTGACGATGGGGGAGAAGTTGGTAGGTCCGTAGAAGCGAATGTGGGGTAGGCAGAATGAATACGCCTGGCCAATGCCTTCCACACCTGAGCGGAAGGGGTTGGTGGGGTTGAAGTTGATAACAAACTCATGAGAAACCTTCCAATCCGGGGGTAACTGGGCACCAAATCCCAAAGCCGGGAACATTTTATCCGTGTCATAATCCTGAATGATTTGTCCAACAGCCCAGGTGGCTGACAGGTACTCATTGGTGCCCATGGGGTTGATGTAGTGCAAAGGGGAGGGATCTCAGGGTTCCCATTAGAGGCTGTGAAGTCTATCCCGACAGTAAACATAAGTTGGCATCCTCCAAGGATATAGTCTAGGAAAGAATAGTCCCGGGTTATCTTACAAGAGCGGATAGTGACGATGCCTGAGTTCTTATAATTCTTTTTCTTTTGTTTTTTTAGGGTTGATACATTCTACCTCTAGCTGAACACCCTCTCAGGCCTCACACATCTTCACCACCGAAGTCTGGAACTCACTGATGAAATCATGGCCACCATCATTATCATAGTCATAGCACATGACCTGAAGAGGCTTCTCCAGGTCTCCGTCACACAGCGACACCAAAGGCACAGTAAATGGTTTCCACACAGGGTCCAGAGTGTACTTTATCACCTCTGTCCGATGAACAAGGATCCATTTGCCATCATCTCCTGGCTTATAAAACTCTAGAAATGGTCCTTAGAGGTCCTTATTGTCCAGTTTCCTGCCTTCCATGCTCATCGTGATGACTCGGTTATCTGATAGTTCCTGGGCAGTGATCGTGATCAGGCCTTTCCCTGCTGGCTTCTCATTCACCAACACCAGGGCCCGGGTGATTTTCTTGCTGGAGACGATCATGCCCAAAGTGCAGGAGAACTGGCCCAGAAAGTCATGCTTATCCAGCTGCAGACTCGGCTTGTCCTGATCAAATAGGGCAAACTTGAGCTTCTGTATTTCCTCAAAGTGATTGTCAATGACAAACTTCTTGGCAAATGCTGGGTTCAGATTGTTGATAGCAGTTTCCGCCCTGTCAAATGTAGCCAAACTATACAACTTTGAGCAAGGCACACTTCTTCTCAGTCTCAGTTTCCACATTTGTAAAACAAAGGCCGGAATGGATGATTTCCAAGATCCTTTTCAATTCTGATATTCCACGTTTAAAGATTCTACATTTCAAAGTCTCTTCCTGGTCTGATGTTCTACTTGAAATTCATACCACTTGCCATTGTTCTCAGTGAATAAAACACAGAAGGGGTCAGACTTGGAGGTGACATCTCAGTCCAACAGGTTTTGGCCACAGACAGAAAGTTCCACCTTGCACACACCGTACTGGGACCCAATGGGCCCTGCAGGGGAGCTGGCGCCCATTGTGTAGGCCATGACTGGTGGGGGCAGCAGTGGTTCCTGACAATCTCTCCTTGGCTCCAGGCTCCCAACTACCCGCTGCAGATGCCGTAGCTCCGGAGTGCCGCCCCCTCCTCACCCAGCAATCACTGCAACCCCTAACCGATGCCTCTGGGGCATCCCCAAAGGAATCGCTCCCTCTGGCCCGAGGAGCCCGCAGGATGCCCAGCCACAGCTCTGGCCCGGGACAGGGCTCGTGCTACAGCCCACATGACCGCTCAACCTCCTAGTTTCAGCCCCAGCTCCCTCTCAAAATAAAATTCAAGCTTCTTAAAAAGGAAAGCCAAGGGCAGCAAGGTGGCATAGTGGATAGAGCACTGGGCCTGGAAACAGGAGGACCTGAGTTCAAATGTGACCTCAGACCAGACACTTGACAACTTAGCTGTGTGACCCTGGACAAGTCACTTAACCCCAATTGTCTAACCAAAAAAAGAAAAAAAAAGGAAAGCCTTTCCTTCCTTCCTTTCTTTTTACATCTTTTCCCTTTCTTTTCCATCCTTTATTCTTTTTATTCTTTCATTTCTAGCACCTATCAAAATGGTGATTAATAAATGCTTGTGAATTAATTATTTTCTTATATAGCTTTTCTGCCAAAGTATAATATACTGAAATTTTAAAGCCTCTGTGCCTCGATAAAATGGATAGTATCTTCTATATCCTTTCCAGAGGGTATGAGTTTGTGTTTTATTAATTGACTTATCAAATCAATGATACCATGTACAAGATAACTGATCATCAGTGTTCTATGAAAGGAAAAGCACAACTTTGCTATTTAATGTAGCAAATATTTTGAATGGTTCCCTGGCCCAGGAGAAGCAGTGTAGTGTAGCTCCAAGACCAGTCTAGGGGTCAGGAAGATAAGAGCTGGGTTTAAATCCTTAAAGCCTTTGACTTGTATTAGCTATGGCATCATGGGCAAAACACTGTATCCCTCATCTTGCCAAGCAACTCTTTGAGATTATAAATTACAGATTAATTGAATGGCAAGATTGGTCTACCTAGTTTTCCTTACATTGATGAAATCACTGTACCAGACTACCTACCCTACCCAAAGAAAAATCCAATTCATATCACAAGGCAACTTTATTTTGATTAATTCTGGATTTTTGAATTTATGAGTAGTAAGGTTCATTTATTCAGAATAATGATGATGATGATGATGATGATGATGATGAACTACTAAAGGTTTTGGACTTGTACATTCCAGGAGGGTGAGGGTGTGTCCTTGTTGTAGGTGTTCACTTCTTCACCTCAAAGTATCCAAAGAATACAAATGAACTACTAAATTTTGCAGTGGTAGGTTACATTGGAAATCTGTGTTGAATCTTCTCTTTTCTCATACATTTCCATGTGGGAAATTATTTTGTTGGTAAATTGAGAACCAATCCATCACATAACCTGAGAGCACAGAAGTCAGGTTTGCCCCAGTAATTATGCTTAATTTGGGAAAACTTTATCTGAGTCATTCCGTTAATGGTATTCCCCTCAAGACACTCTGGGAACATACTTGGAACTGGCCTTTTGGTTTTTATAAATCATGCCAATGGGATTCTAAAGCACATTTAATTACACATGACAGAAAAACTTCATGTGCTAATGCTTTTTTGGTTGACCCACCAAGAATTCCTGCTAAAATTTTTATGAGCCTTGGAGACGATTCTCTGGGGTATCTCCTAGAGCATTTCCTGGATTCTGATGATGCAATAATTTCCCATCCCATTGATGGTTGTCCCAGAGCAACCTAGGACACATGCTCCCATTCCCTGAAAGCTGCTCAAGTACCAGGATGCAACTATAAATGGCTGAAATGTGATGCAGTTTCCCCTGGAACTTCCTCTAGCTTAGCCTAATGGAGATTAAGAGCCATTAAGGGCTCTTTGCTGCATGTGCAGTTTTTATTGATCCAATTGACTCATTTTGTTTTAGCCAATGATCCTATTACAAAAGCTATCTCCTTCCAATGCTTTCCTGGCAAAGGGAAATCTCCAAATGCTATCTACTGTAACAGTCAAGACAGAGGATAACACTGGATGATTTTTTGTTTCCTAACTCATGGTCCTCATTGCTGAGAGGATGTAATTCTTACAAAAAAAAAAAGTTTTCATGAACCATTATCAAGTATGCTCTTACGTAGGATTTGGATAATGGATGTGAAGTATAAAAATTTGTTTTTAAAAATAGAAACAAGTATGAAATTAATGTTAGCCAGGAGTAGTATTAAGACCGGAAGTTTGGTATTATTGCCACTGTTGCTTCTAAGTGATGATTCCTTGAACTATAAAACTCCTGGGAAACAGATTGAGAAATAAGAGACTTAGCTGTAAAAGTAAGCTATGTTAACGTAATAGCCAGCTTCATTAGGTGCAGTGGAATGAATCAGAGGATTGAGGGTTGTTACCTACTTGTTGTTTAACCTTGGAAAAATCACTCCAGTTTTGTAGATCTCAGTTTCCTCATCTGTAAAATGAGAGATTTGATCCTGAAGACTCCTTCCAGTTCTAAATCCTATTATAAAGCTGTTTTTTTTTCCTTTTGAAAGCTACCACTGAATAGTACTGCCACATATGAAAATATATTGAAGGACCTTCTAGAAAGTATTTATGCCAAAGAATAACAGCAAATAGTAAAAATGGAGGGCACAGTAAATGATTAAGTTAGCAGCACAACAGTGCAGATATAGGCAATTCATCTATCACCTCCTTCAGAAGACTCAGATGATGATCTTAGAGGATAAGTTTCTAATGAGTTTCCTGGTTAAATCCCCCCCACCCCATGCACCTCAACTGAAACATATAGTGCTTGCCATGGAGGACTCATATATGGAAAAAAAGAAATTCATTAGGAAGGATGCCAGGTTTTGACCAAAACTTTGGTCTTCTTTCACATATAAAGGCTGTAACATTTTCTGGGTTTCTTCTAATATCATAGGTAAGAGTATGATTAAAAAAAGGTCAACTGTAGAAATAATGATGTCACTGAAAATGTGTTGAATTTGGTATCAGAAGTCCTGAGTTTGAATCCTGGCTCAGTTACTTACCACATGTGCTCTTGAGTAAGGCATTTACACATTGTTTCTTCTCTTTTTCTTCCTCTGCAAAATGGGAGGGTTATTCTAGATTGCTTTTAACAGCTTTTCCTACTCTAAATCTATGCTCCTTTGAATTCCGTTTAAAGAAGTAATCTTGAAATTTTGAAATTTATGGAAATCATTTTACTTTTTTTCTCCTTTGACTCCAGGCCTTGTGGTGGAGTAGGGTCTAGGAGTAATGAAAAGAACATATATTAAACACATCTTAAATAAAATGAAAGGAAAAGCAAAAAACAAATCTCTGATGACACACTTATCTGGAAAGCTCCTAGAGCTATCATTATAATGATCTGGGGTTCCACAGAATGGAATTAGGTGAGAAAAACCAAAGCTATTTTAGTTTCCTGACATGGTTTCATGGACTATGTTTTATATATAAGTATTTGAATTTGAAAAGGAATCAGAATGATAGCCATTTGGTTTCTCTTAGGGAATAGGGATTGGACCTGTGAACTCGCTGGTAAAGGGAACTCTTGGGTGACTAAATTCACTGTACCAGTGCAGGTCTGTATCTTCTCTATAGTCAGATAGTAGCCTGGAGCACTGAGAGTTTAAGTAACTTGAAGCTAGGATAGGTCAGAAGCCAGACTTACACCTATATCTTCCTGGCTTTGAGGCCATTCCTCTATCCTTTGTATCATGTTGCCTCCACTGCTTCATATTAGGACTAAGAAATGAATGCATTTAATTTTCTTGAAAACTGCCCAGGCCAAATGGAGAGAGAATCTAACTAATCTAAGTTCATAACTTTCTGAAGCATGAAATAGAGCTACAGCATATCAAGCCCAAAGCATAACTGTATTACAGAAGGCTGAGTCTAAGCATGTCCTTAGGACAAGCCTAGAATTCATTCCAGGTTGTTAAAAATCTCCATTTACAATTTTAAAGAAATCTTGAGTTAAAAATAAATTGGAAAGGGGGTGGAGCCAAGATGGTGGATTAGAGGAAGTAACCCAGCCGAACTCTCTCAACATTCCCTTCCAAATTTTAAAATAATGGCACAAATCAAATTTTGGAGTGGCAGAGCCAATGAAAAGTCAGAGTGAGATTTTTTCCAGTCTAAGAAATTCAGGAGATCAGCAGAGACACTGGGGTAGGGGCCTATCCAGAGTGCCTGGACGTGGTGGCAGCAATAGGAGCAGCAGCAGCAGCAGCAGCAGCTTCAGGAGCTCTCAGCCCAGAAACAATAACAGAAGCAGACAACTGGTCAAAAAAAGAGATTACAGGGACCCTTTTCTGGCACTGGGTGTCGCTGGCATTGATTTGCTACTTTATTGTCCATAAACAGTTCTGGGTCACAGCTCCATGGCCAAAAACAATATTTGTTGCTGCAGGAGCTCTTCCTGGATAAAGACCATAGTGTGGATCAGAAGAGTAGTGACCACAGCTTTCTCTGGATCATACTATCTGGGAAGCATGAAAACTTGCAGACTCCCAGAACTAGTTCTAAAAACAATAGCACAAGAAAGCCTGAAGTTGGCACGGTGCCTCCCTACACCCAGGTGAGCACAGCCCAACACTGACCTAATGGTAAAAGAGGTACAAAAATTCACTGAAGAAAAAAAAAACTCTTAAAAAGCAGAATTAGCCAAATGGAAAAAAGATGTGCATAAGTTCACTGAAGAAAATGATTCCTCAAAATTTAGAACTGGGCAAGAGGAAGCTGATGACTTTATGAGACATCAAAAAACCAATAAAACAAAGTTAAAAGAATGAAAAAATAGATGAAAATGTGAAATATCTCATTACAAAAACAACTGACCTGAAAAACAGATTGAGGAGAAGTAATTTAAAAATTATTGGACTACCTGAAAACCATAATCACAAAAAGAGCCTAGACATCATATTTTAAGAAATTATCAAGGAAAACTGCCCTGATATCTTAGATGCAGAGAGTAAAATAGAAATTGAAAGAACCTACCAATCACCTCCTAAAAGAGATCTCAATATGAAAACTAGGAATATTATAACCCAATTCCAGAGCTCTCAGGTCAAGGAGAAAATAGTGCAAGCAATAAGAAAGTAACAAAATATTGTGAAGCCACTTTCAGGATCACACAACATTTAGAGGCTTCCACATTAAAGGGAGCAGAAGACTATGAATATGATATTTTGGGAAGCAGAGGATCAGAAATTATAACCAAGAATAACCTACCCAGCAAAACTGAGTAAATCCTTCAGGGGAAAAAGAAAGGATATGTAATGAAATAGAGACTTTCAAGCATTCCTGATGAAAAGGCCAGTGCTGAAAAGGAAAAAATGACATTCAAATGCAAGACTGAAGTGAAGCATAAAAAGTAAACATGAAAGAGTAATCATGATGGACTCAGTAATGTTAAATTGTTTACATACCTATACAGTAAGATGATACATGTAACTCTTAAGAATTTTATCATTATTAGGATAGTTAAAAAGAGTTTATATAGACAGATGGATGTGAGTAGAATTAAGTTGCAATGATCTCCAAAAAAAAAAAAAAAATGAAAGAGTGAGAAAGAAGGATTCACTGGCAGAATGGGGAAGGGAGAGTTAGAATGAGGAAAATTTTCTCACATAAAAGAGGTGCAAGAGGAAGAATTTTCACAGTGGAGGGGAAAATAATGGTGGCAGGCAATGCTTGAACCTCACTTTCATAGGAATTGGTTCAAAGAGGGCAGAATATATACATATACATATATATATATATATTTATATATACACACACAGAGAAAAAGAGAGAGAGAGAGAGAGACAGTCAATTGTATATAGAAATCCATCTGATCCAACAGGGAAATAGGAGCAGAATCATATAAGAAAAGTGAGAGTGGGGGATGACAAGAAGGAGGACAGTTTAAGGGTGGCAGTGGTTAGAAGAAAATAGACTTTTGAGGATGGATAGGATAAAAAGAGAAAGAGAAGAAGAAGAAAGAGGCAAAAAAAATGGGACAGAAGGAAATACATAGTAATCAAAACTGTGAGTGTGAATGGGATAAACTCACCCATAAAATGGAAGCAGATAGCAGAATGGATGAGAAACCAGAATTCAATAACATGTTTTTTACAAGAGACACACTGGAAACAAAAGGACACACACAGAGTTAAAATAAAGAGCTAGAGAAGAATCTATTATGTTTCAACTGAAATAAAACAAGGCAGGGGTAGCAATCATGATCTCAGATAAAGCAAAAACAAAAATAGATGTAATTAAAAGAGATAATCATGGAAAATAAATTTTACTAAAAGATACCATTAAAAATGAAGTGATATCAAACAATTTTACAGTGTCTCATTGATAAAGTCTTCATTTTTAAAATATAGAGAGAACTGTATCAAATTTATAAATTTAAAATTTAAATTTATTTATAAAAATAAAACCTGTTCCCCAATTGATTAATGGTCAAAGGATATGAATAGGTAGTTTTCAGAAGGCATCAAAGCCATATATAGTCATATTAAAAAATTTTCGAAATCACTATTGATTAGAGAAATACAAATTAAAACAACTCTGAGGTACCCCTCATGCTTATTAGAAATGATAAATTCTAGAAAGGACGAAAGAAAATAGGGACACTATTGCAATGTTGGTGGAGTAGTGAACTGGTCTAACCAGTCTGCAGAACAATTTGGAACTATACCTGAAGGGCTGTAAAACTATGCTTATTCTTTGACTTAGAAGTACCACTACTATGTCTGTATCCCAAAGAGATCAAAGAAAAAGGAAAAAGACCTAAATATACAAAAATATTTATAGCAGCTCTTTTCATGGTGCCAAAAATTGAAAATTGAGGGTATCCTCATTAATTGGGGAATGGCTGAAAAAGTTGTGATGGAGTACTATTTTGCTATAAGAAATGATAGGGGCAGTTAGATGGTGCAATGGATAGAGGACTGGGCCCAGAGTCAGGAAAACCCGAGTTCCAATGTAGCCTCAGACACTTACTAGCTGTGACCCTGGGCAAGTCACTTAACCCCGTTAGCCTCAGTTTCCTCATCTGTAAAATGAGCTAGAGAAAGAATCCACTGTAGTATTTTTGCCAAGAAAATCCCAAATGAGATCACAAAGAGTTGAACATGACTAACACAACTGAACACCAAAAATAAGAAATAATGAGGGTAGTGATTTTAGAAAAACATGGTAAGACTTATATGAACTGAAATGAAAAGAACCAGGAGATCATTGTGCACAGTCATAACAATGTTGTAATGATCAACTGTGAAAGATTTGGCTACTCTGATCAATACAATGATCCAAGACAATTCCAAAAGAATCATGATGAAAAAATACTATCACTTCCAGAGAAAGAACTTATGAACTCTGAGTACAAATTTAAGTATAATTTTCTCATTTTCTTCATTTTTCTTTCTTTTGGCAATATGGCTAATATGGAAATATGTTTTGCATGAAAAAAATAAATTAGAAGCCAACTTTCATGGTGACACCTATAATACATTACAAATATATACTAGAATGGTTTTTAAAGCATATGAATTATATTCATTATATGTGGAGGTCCAGACTTTTACTGGAAAGTAGGTTCATCTCAGAAGTCATTGATTATTAAGAGAAAGGATTACTTTTTTGCCTGGAAATGAACAAAAACACCACAGCATTTTAGTCAGCAGTCTTAATCTAGTGAGACTGATAGTTCTCATGACTAGAGTTCTAGTCATATTGTCAGGGCTTGCTTGCTTTATCTACCTACCTACCTATCTGTCTGTCTGTCTATCTATCCATCTATCTATCTATCTATCTATCTATCTCTATCTTTTATCACCTATTTATTTTATTACCAAAGGACCCAAGCTCTAAGACAACCTCTTGTCTTGCACTACCATTCCTAATCCCCAGGGAAATATACATAGTGCTAAGTTAGGAGGCATCTTCATTGAGCAGTGCATAGAGTACTGAACTTGGAGTCAGGAAAACCTTAGTTCAAATCCTGCCTCAGATACTCACTACCTGTATCACCCTAAACAAGTCAGCCTCTTTCAGCCTCAGTTTCTTCATCTATAAAGTAGATATAATAATAGCACCTACTTCACATCATTGTTGTGAGGACCAAATGAAATATTTGTAAAGTGCTTTGTGACCCTTAAAGCATAGGTAATGCTTTTATTATTGTTATTATTATTCCTTCTTTGATTGACTTCTTGCATAGTAAAGCACTTTCTTAGTCTTCTAGGCACCAAATCCAAGTTTATCTGTTGATTTCCCTCTTTGGCACCATCAACATCCAATTAGTTGCATACTCTGTCAATTTTACCAAAATGTCTATTGAATCCTTCTTTATTCTATTCCTATTAACTCCACTAAAGTTCAAGACTTCATTATTTCTCACATGGACTATTGTAGTTGCCTCTTAATTAGACATTATTAGGGAGCATCTGTACAAAGAAACAAAACCTTAGTGATTGGGATGTGTAAAGAGTTCGGAGACTTAACCTCCATTGAGCTCTCTCTGTTTTAGGGCAGTTTATTTATTTATTTCTTACTGACACTCCTTGACATTTTTCTAGGTTGCTTTTCCAAACCCCTTCCTTCAAGCCTCCAATTTCATCAGTCTCAAGTCTAATCAATCTCATCAGAATACTTCAATAATTTACTATTTTATTGAAATTGAGGCCATCTGACATGAGTTTTCTCCAAACCTCTGAACCACTTTGTACTTTCTCTCATCTTCCCCCTCCCTCTAGTCCCAGAGGTGATCCAACTACTTGCCAAGGCTAACTCCCTACATATGATTTTGAGCTTATCCTTTTCTTCTCCACTAGGACAGTTTTCTGTTGACCATCCTACCCACACCTCCTTTTCTCATCTTCAATTTCTCCTTATCTTTTGGTTCTTTCTCTTCTGTGCTCACAGTCTTTGCTATCTTAAAATTAAAAAAAAAATCCACCAGGAACAGTAATTAAGCTTGTTCTAATTGTCTCCAGAGGGAAAAACCAGGAACAGTGGGCAGGGGAATAAAAAAAAAAGGCAAATTTAGACTTTATGTTAGTAAAAACTAACAATTTGTACCCTCCAAAAGCTCAGTGGGCTGCCTAAGAAGGCATTTTTGGAAGTCTAAGAAGAGGCCAAATGTTCGCTTGTCATAGATATTTTTTAGAAGAGGTCCTTTCTTTGTTTTGGGATGGATAGCTATCGAGCGCTGTTCCACAAAATTCCATGAAAAAGTTGGTAATATAAGGTAGTACAAGTATTTATTATTGTTATTATTATTAAGCACTGGATTTTAGATAGGGGAGCTTAAAGTTTTTTTGTGTGTTTGTTTTTATTTTTTTAGAGGCCAAAGGAATTTACTGGTTATTTGATTAAAGGTGTGATAAGACCACATTTTTTTCATTCTTAAGCTGTAAATATCTTCAGTGTATCCTAATTTACTTTTGAATTTTCCAATACTTATTCTAAATCCTTAGTTTGGCATTCAAGGACTACTATGCCATAATCTCAAACATGGCAGTATATATTGTAGTCAGGTACTTATTTCTTCCCTGAATATAACTCTGGCCTTCCTTCTTTTACATATTTGCTCATGCAGATCTCATTTGAACATCTCTGTTTGTTGAAATCCCACCCCTCTGTCATAACACTCTGTAGGATTTCTCTAGACTACATGGGATATACCTCACCTATGAAACCTCATAGCATTTTTTCCTTATAACCCTTATCCCACTCTACCTTCACTCTAGTCATTTGGATATGGGTCTTGTCTACCTTGTTTGGTTTTGTGAAGGACTTGAAGATGGAGACATGATTTTGTATTTTTTGTGTGTGTGTGCCCAGTGGGACCTAGCACAGAATTATGCACATGGTAGTTATTTGTTGAATTACTAAATAAATATTTGTGGAATAAGTGAATGATGCATAAATTATGCCAAAGGGCCAAAGGTAGATTGAAATGGGCAAAGTTAAATGATTATTGTAATTATTCAGGTCTCACATGTGGCAAGAGCATAGACTTAAGTGGTAGCAGTGAGAATGGGAGATCATATGTGCTATATACACATGTATGCATGTATACACACACATTTACATGTGTTAAATATATGTGTATACATGTGAGTATATATGACTAGTATTTAAATAGCTCTATAAGTATCACAAAATACTTTATGAACATTATCTCACTTTATCCTCACAACCCTGAGAGGAATGTACTAGGTAGGCACTATTATTAACTTATATATACATACACACATATACACACATAAATGTATATATTTGCATGTATATACATGGGTGCAAGTCTCTTTTGTATATATACACATGTACATATATGTATATGTCCATAGGAGACAGTTTATCCATACCTGTAGTTATATCTATGTATGTATCTATACGGCAGGTTGATTAGATTGAACCTGAACTTTGCCTTTGATTCAAAGCTCATATAAACATGGACTTCTTATACAGAGAAGTGGAGTTTCGATTTGATGATTACTTAGGTTCTACTCTAACAATTAAGAATCTTAATAGCACAGATAAAACTTTGAGATTAGTTATTGGCCTAACTTTGCAACCTCTATTGGGAAATAGAAAGGAAAAAACATCTGAGTAGATAGAATGGTGCATTCAACTTCTTATCACCATCCTTTAGCCTGGATTTTTTTGGGAAAAAGAATATCTTAAAGAAAAGGGCATGGTTTTCCCAATCCCCACCCCTATCAGGTGGAGGTGAGACAAATATTTCAAGTAAGCAATACCATAAAAGACTTATGTTGTTTCTCTTAGATGGTTAGTCACTGTCTGCAGTTTGTTCTACCTGGCATCATTTCACAATAACAACAGAAAGACATTTTCAACAGACACCACTATGATGCCCCCTAACCCGCTGTAATATCTTAGACTCATTCTTTGAGCTCTCTCCCTGTTTTACTTAGATACAAATGTCAGTATCACTATTCTATCAGTTTAGGGACTTAGAGAATACTCTCACCGGAGATCCAGAAAGGGCAATAAAACACAAAGAAACAGTTTTTTACTGTGACATAATGAAACATCCAGAGATAGGAGAATTTATGGGGAGGGATAAAGAAGAAGGCAATCAAGGTGACCACTTAGGAGAAATCTTGGATATGACAGCCTTCATGCCAAGGCAGGAAGAGGAAGAGGGTGACCAACAGTCCAGTGACAGATTGTTTTATGGGGTCAGTCATTTATCCTAGTCAATATGTGAGATGGTTGGATTCTTTGCCAACTCTTCCTCAGGGTAGCAATCAAACTAATAGGTTTCTCAAGAGTGGGTATAGGGGGAGTGGAGGGGTGGTTCTTACTTAGTCATATATGATTGATTTCCCATTTCTAAAGCTGCAGACAAGGAGATACTTGGGCAAGTGTTCTTAACTGTTGGTTTTTCTCTTTCTTTTTGTTTTTTAGTCATGGATCCTTTTGGCAGTCAAAACCTATGGACTTCTCAGAATATGCAAAATTTCAGTTTGAGGTTAGAAAAAAATAAAGATATAATTTTTTTCCATCCAGATAAACATACATCCTGAAAGTTCTGGTGGGGGGGCACTTCATAGATTGTAGATTAAGAATCCTTGTGCTTGAGATTGGCCAATGAAGCTCTGGCTGCTTAAGCCTGATTTATGGAAGTTTCCAAATGTCTAGTAGGGGATATGAAAGTGTCCAGAATATAGCTGGGTGGGCATGGGGGGAAGGGGTCAGTAAGAAATTTAAAAGGCAGTCCTGGAGCACAGGCAGCCTGTTTCAAATAAATCATCTAAATCTCAAAGACCATCCTCTTCCTTGCCCCAATACGGAGATATTCTGGGTTATAATACTTGTCTAACCAGCCATATAAAACTACAAACAACTACATTGGAGGAGCCCACAGGAAAATATTATGTGTGAAAAACCTGAAAATTTTGTTTTGCATTTGTGGGTGAAAGTTTGACTTGTGAAACATGTGAAGAAGCATTAAGCAATGTTCACACGGAGTGTGAAGAATGAAGGCATTGTCTGAATGATCACATCTAGAGACTTGCAGATGAGCAACACTTTGTAATATGCTTTTTAAAAAATATAAAAACACCACCACATAACAATTACAAATGGATGCCAACAGTAACCCCCTGGCTGCTTCCTATAAAAACTGGGTGCCTTAGCATGCTATGTTTTCCTTAAGGATAACACCTTATATTTATTGGCTATCTTCACATTAATAATCTCAGGCTCACAAGCTTGGACCTTAGAGATCATCTTGTCCAATCCCCTTATTTTTACAGAAAAAGGAATCAAGGCACTGAGAAGGGAAGTGACTTTTCCACAGTCACAAAGATAATCAATTGTGAGTGCCAATATTCAAACCCAGCTCCTCTGACTAGCTTGTTTTGCTCTACCCTATTGCCCCTTCTTTATGTTTACAACATCCCTGTGAGGTAGAGAAGGAAGACCTTTTATCCCATTTTTGCAGTTGAGAAATTGATGGCTCAGAGAGGCTATGCCTTTCTTGAAGTTACCCAGGAAGTAATGGGTGGAACTCGGAGCAGAACACAGGTTTTTGGATACCTAGTTCAGAGTTTTGTTTTGTTTTTTTTTTTTCCTCTGCTTTGGTACTATGGTTACTGACATTAATCTCTCTTTCTTTTTTTCAGTTAAGATATCTCTATGTCATTGCAGATTGTGATGTCTAATAATAATAATAATAATTTGCATTTTTACAGCTATGTAAGATTTGCAAAGCACTTTAAATGTATCTCATTTGAGCTTCACAACAACCCTGAAATATAAATACTTTATTAGCCCCATTTTATAGATGAGGAAACAGACAGAAGTTAAGAGACTTGCTCAGAGTCACAAATTAGTAAGTGTTTGAGGCAGGATTTAAATTCAGGTCTTCTTGATTCTAGGTCCAGCACTTTAGTCACCATGCTACCTAGAAGCAGCCCCATTTTCCTATTGGCAAAGGTACTATATACTGACTTTTGTCTTTTAGGCTAGTTTAATTTAGTATATCAGTATGTTTAGGTAGTTTAGTAGTATATCAAGGGCTTTCTATGATACTTTTCCCCAAAATTGTGCCCACAGAACATTCTAAATATACGTTGTCATTTGAAGCAAGACAAATTGAACTTCTTAAATAAAGTAGGATAAAATAATAGAATCATCACAATTCTCATGTTAATTTAAAAAAATTCTTTATGGCCCCTTAAATGTTCACTAGACTTTCCTTAAATATTCACATTGGCTTCCAAATTTGTGATTTAAGAAAAAATAGCCCCCTAAAAGTGATCATTCTTAGCTCATTGACACAGTCAACTTTTAATGCTTCCTTTAAATTTACTTAACAGATGAAAAATCCCAGGCATAATTATTAGCCACCCTCAAGGCATATCCCAGGAATATCCCAGGGTAGCAAGATAGCATAATACTGATTTGACAAAGCAGTATATCTTAGCAGAAGGACAATCTGGAATCAAGACACTTTACAAGGCTTAAGATCACAGGAGCATAATGTTTTCAATAAGGTATTAGCCTTTCATTAAAATTCAGGCTCTGGCTTATTGTATTCAAATTGGTGGTACATCCATAAGAAGAAGAGAAGGATACATTTTGAGAACTGTTAGCCTGGTTAACCAAATTGCAATAATTTTTAAATGGATAAAATTGATCTTTAACTTTCTTTGTAATGCAATATATTCAGGAAATATTATTAGAATATTACAATCAAATTGCAGCAAGAAAAACTGAAATTATATCTGAAGGACGATGGCATCCTTTTCTGACAAACGGGAACACAATTCCTGACTATGGAATTTCAAAGAGTAGGCTGTACATGTACGTTTCGGTTTAAAGGCAAAGGAGTAAGTAGGTGACTCAAGGAGTCATGTTGAATTTTACCAATCTAATATAAGATTATAATTCCTGTGGGTCTGGGCTTAATTCATGTTTAAAAATAGTGAACATATAATAGATGTTTAGATTCAGTTTCTTGTAATGTAATATTTGCCAAATGAATATTGAATTGATTTGAATTTGGTTCTATTATTCATATATGGTTTATACAGAAACATAGGATTTCAGAATTGGAAGGAACCTCAAAGGTAACATAGTCCAACCCAAATCTTAGCAAGAAACCCTCTCATCTGATTTTTTTAGTTTGAGAAAAGTCACATTTAGAGTTTTGCATTCTTAATGATTTTACTCTGAAAGTAAATAATGATTTTATCCATTGAATTATGTCTGAACATGTTTGTTACATTTAATTTTATAGTTTATCAATAATTATTCATATTTTCATAATGTTTGTGCCAAAACTGCATAAGAGCAGTTGTACACTATTTTTCTCTCCATTGAACAAATGAGGAAAATGATGCTTAGATTAAGAGATGTGCTTATAGCTAGAAAGTATCAGAGCCAGTACCTACAGGCTTTTGTACAGGTGAAATGAGGCAAGTTAATAAACACTGCTTAAAGCCTCCCTACTTTGCTTTCAGAATTCATGGCAGAACAAGGTTCTATATTCCCATATAGATCCAACGGCTCTATTGCCATAATCATTGCTGTCAAAACCAATTGCTATAAAACAGAATAACAACTAAATTTTGGATCTCTGACTACTTCAAAATTAATTACTAATCAAATTAGAAAAAAGTGGACCAATGGGAAAGCTGAAGGCATTCACATGTAATGCACAACACACTTTAACGGCTTCCTCTTTGTACTGTTGGAGACATCCTCCCATTTTAATTAATTCCATGGGAATTTGGTTTTCTATTTGACCACTGTGCAGGATGATAGAGCGATGTGTGGTTTTCAGCAAGGCTGACTTTTGCAGTTTGTGTGTTTCATAATTCACAGTTAAACATGGTTCATGAAGCTTCCAGTCCTAAACACTCATATTCTTGTCTTGTTACAGAAATGTGTAACAGCTCTAGTTTTGGCAACTTGGAAAACCGGTTTATGATGATGCAGTTCAAACACTCTACCTTTCCATGGTAATACGTCAGGTAAATGGAATGGATGAGCAGGTTGGCAAGCAGAAGTTTGTAATTTTACAGGTTTTTCCATATGAATATAAATCACATATGATGACACTTAGGATCGGTTCATGCATTCAAGCAGTTATGAACTGTGTTGAGTTACATTGGCCCCGACTATCTTTCCCCTTTTTAGTATTGTCTATACACAATGAGCTAGAGAAGATATTAAAGATAGAATAGGGTGGAAGCTGATTGATTGATGACTAATCAGGGAGTTTTAAGGTATCTTATAAATTGTAAATTTCTTTATAAATGCAAATTGACATTATTTTTACACATTATATAATGCATATAATAGTAGATGCATGTGTATATTTGTGTAAATTATCATTACTGGTAGTACTTTTTTCTTTGAAAATTGTACTCCAATTAAAAAGAAAAAGTGAAAAAAAAATTAGCTGATCATCTGGAAAATCTTGAAATAATTTATCTCATGTTTCCTTAAAAGCCAAAAAAAATGAGAAAATATGTCACATTAAAGCTTATGGTGATTAACTATGCAGTATTAAGTAAAATGCAAAACTGAACTAAACTTAAAATCTCTACAGTACACTGTCACATCATTGTGCTGACTACTGATAGTGTGCCTGCTTATCTCAGAAGGAATAGATGATGAAGGAGACCATGTGAAAGACATTTTGTGACAAGGTTGGTGTTAGTCCACTGACAAGAAGAAAAGTAGCCAGGCCTGTTTCACTGTGGTCAACTCCACAGTTCCCATGCATATGAAAGCTACATTCAGTTAAGGTTCTTAAGGAGGAATATTTAAGTTTGCTGGTCAATTGAGACAAGCCGTAATGCCTTGTTGCTCTTGAACATTTATGTGCTTAGGGGTGTGTGTGTGTGTGTCTCCTATTCCTTGTGTTCAGTGAGAAGTCACATAGTAACTGGAGGTTTGCAGTGTGTTATAGGGAGCAAAATAAATATTGTTGCAATAATACCCTGTTGTATCTTGTCTTATATGACCATCTTTGATCCTTGCCACTGCAGTTGAGGCAGAACCACATGGCAGGGACAAAGTTGTGATGATTCTGTGGCTCACTGGCAAAAGGGGACTCTGGTTTGGATCATGTTCCCTCTCAGCCTTTCTTAAGGGTGTGTCTTACACAGATAGGAGTCAAGCAAGAGAAAGGGAGTGCATATCTGAATCAGTCTGTCTGAGAAGAAGAAAAAGTGCTGGTTACTGAGTCCCCTCAATATGTTGGAATCACTTTTTTTTTAAATTAGAAGAAAAAGAATAAAAAATAAAAGAAGGTGCTGCTTGCATCTTCTTAATATTAATTTTATAGGATCATAGATCAAGCGTTGGAAGAAAGCTCAAAGATGTCTAGCCCAATCCCTTCATTTTATGGATAAGGACAATGAGACCCAGGGACGTTAAGTTCTTTGTTCAAGGTCACCCAGGTAGTAAACATTAGAGGTGAGATTTGAACTCAACAAATTCCAGAGTTAGTACCTGTTCCACACTTGCACTGACTCCCCATTACAAAAATACATACTTAATGTTTAAGCTAAGTTGAAAGTGGAGTGATAAATATTTCTACATATGTATATATATATGTGTGTGTGTGTGTGTGTGTGTGTGTGTGTGTATGTGTGTGTGTGTCTATACATTACATGTTTACCTCACCAATGTGCCACACACATTAAACAAAGCCACTCCTGTTCAAAATGTATGAAATTTCTATTCCCTTTTCAGGGAATCAGTGCATAGCTGACATTTTTGTTTGTTTTGATGTATTGTTTCCTATGATTTTTTTTTATCCTTTCATGTATTTTATTCTGAGATGACAGGACAGGTTTGTATGGTAAATGTTTTCTGTCCATTCCACACATAGGGAGTATTACAAACCTTAATAATTTTTAGACAGACTAAATTAGGTTTGCCTGAATATCTATTAAAAAATCAATAAGCATCTCTATAGGACTTCCAAGATGGAATGGAATGGAACTAGATTCATTATGTTATTTTCTGAGTGTGTGTGTACACATATATGTGTGTGTGTGTGTATGTGTGTGTGCTATGATATTTTTCACATTTTTAAAAATCAAATTGACTTTACCCTTGAGATATTTATTATTCAGCTGGTCTTTTGGGGTAAGAGGCCACAAGGAGTCAGTGGACGATCCCAGAATGCATGATCCTCCCACACTACTCCTGCCCACTACTCACTGCCTGGTCAAATTTCCTTCCCTGCTACTCTTAGACATTTTCAGTGACTGGGGGAGAATGAGGAGAAATCACCATGTTGAACTGTTGGCACCTGCTGGCCCCTCCTCCTTTGGTTATTTTGTCAGGCCACCAAATTCAAACAAAAAAACAAACTTGGAATTCAAGCCCAAGCTGACAATGAGCATACATCATAGGTTTGGTAAAAATACAACATATGAATAATGAAAGGTTATTGTCCCTATTCCTTCTTAGTCTTCCAAATGCTTTCCTTTAAGTGCTTTTCATTCTTAGATTTGTGGTTTGATGTTGGAAACTTCATTTTTTATTATTATAAGATTCTATTTAGGCTTCAATCCTACAGGTAGAAGTCATTCATCCATCCATCCATTCATCCATTCATTCATTGATCATGAGCTATTAATAATAATTATTATAGCTACCATTTATATAGTACCTCCTCTGCACTAAGCATTGTGCTAAGCAATTTACAAATATTATCTCCTTTGAATTTCACAACAAGAGAAGGTAAGTAGTGATATTATTATTTCCATTTTACAGATGAGGAAACTAAGACAGGTAGAGTGACTTGCCTGGGGGCACACAACTAGTAAGTATCTGAGGTTAGATTTGAATTCCAGTCCCAGTACTCTATCCACTAGGTAGATAACTGTTAGTTAGTTATGATGTAGGGTAGCTTCTCATGACTAAACAACTGAGACCTTGCTTTATGTTTATATGCTAAATAAAAATGAATGGAAAATAATGGTTGTGCAATCTGATAGTGGGTTTTACACTCAAGTTATACTCCAATGTCTCAGAATAGTAGGAACACAATCCCACTGGCAAGATTATGCCAGTGGAAAACAAGCTTTGGCAGTTGAGTACAGGCTTGGCAATGGATTATATATCATCTGGAAACCATAACTAAGTATGGTAACTCTTTCTTCCTCATGACTGGGAAGTTGGCCATCAGTTGGTGGATTCTTTTGCCTGCACCAATTCAAACATATTTCCTTAGAAATAAATGGATTGCAAATTACATTTCTTGAAAGTTAAAATCTCTTTGAAGTATTAAAGTATGATTATATGTATAAACTAAAAATGCTATGTCTTTGTACCTAATTTTTTTCTATGTGTAGTTACTGGGTTTCTACTTCACTCGTGGGTCACCTTACATACTACCTAAGTGTAAGACACCTTGTGGATCTGTATCTTCCAGTGAAGACTATAGTTCATGAACCTCCACCAATATTTCATTTTGCCAGCTAACCAGAAGACACAGTAGCTCAGAGCTAAAGATACTTAATTAAATTGCAAAAAGGGTGGCAAGAGGATCCTTCGAACACACACTAACCTACAATTTACCACAATGGGTGAGTTGGAACATGAAGGGAAACATTTACAAGGAAAGGACATTACATGGAAAGCTCACATATAGGGAACACATGTGGCAAGGGAACATATGTGAATGGGAACAGGTGTCAAATTACATGGATAGTGCACACACACACACTTGATGCAACACATACCTCTGAGATTGTGAGTCACAAATGAGGTCTGCTGAGAGATCATTGGATATGTTACTTTCTCTGCTCAGCTTGAGCTTTCTACTACCCTGTTCTCCTTACTATTGAGTTTCTCTCTATTGGGTATCCCTACCACTGTCAATGATGTTTTCTGCTATTGTTTGTTTTGATTTTGCTCTTAAGGACTGCAAGGCTTTCCTGTTCAGTGGAAGATGAGCTAGGTTTGAATCAGGAGTTAACAGGGATGGGCTCTCTTCCCCAGATGTGTTAGGAATGTCTGCACCTTGAGACAGCTGTGCACTGCCTCAGTCCAGTGGGCCCGCCACAGCTTCGGATGCTTTTAGTTACTATGCTTTTAGTTTTTAGTTACTATGGGGTATCGTTCTCCCGTGCAGAAGCCAACTACCTGGTGTTTAGCTCTTTTATGATGTCAACCTAACCACACAGAAACTGCTAGCTTGAGAGGCCCTTAGGTATTTTTATGTCTATCCTTTGAACTTTTTCCCCTTGTTACTGCCAAGGTCTTCCTTTTAAACACTTTTTTTGTGTACCAAGACTCCTTTTAACTCTTATCTTTCCTCTGGGTTACCAGTCTGATGCTCCTTTAATCATCCTTGGGGAAGCCACTTAGCAAAATTGTTCAGGAG
Source organism: Vombatus ursinus (assembly GCF_900497805.2). NCBI lineage: Eukaryota > Metazoa > Chordata > Mammalia > Diprotodontia > Vombatidae > Vombatus > Vombatus ursinus. Next base: position 85,144,101 of record NW_020954590.1, read on the forward strand.
CTGGGTGGGACTGGCAAGAGGCCATTCTTTTCAACTGCCTACCCATCATGTCCCTGGTTGACATACAGATTGCTGCATTAGGGAGATTGAAAAGACTCAGGTAGAGCTAATGACTTTTGCCCTATTTCTACCAACAACCAAATTTGTTGTGCTCTCTATTTCGGCCTATGGGTCCCTATAATTTAACAGTAATGACAGCTCACATTTATTTTGATATTTTGATTAAGATTTGATCATTTACAAAGTGATTTCCTCATACCAACCCTATAAAGTAGACAGAATAGCATCTAATACCCCCATTCTACTGGCAAGGAAAACAGTGATCAGAGAGGTTGAAGAATGCAGCATTTTAAAAAAAAAGTTCATTGTTTATCTGTGGTTAGAATCCTGGAGGAAAATGTAATTGTACTAAAAAATCTGCACATACAAAAAAAATAAACATTTTGCTTAGGATTGACAGAATGATTGGTAATTATGAATGCATCAGAACAGAACAAAATGCTAATTATTCTCTCAGCTTTTGTCTATACAGGCAAAAAGATGTAAAGTTGAACATAACTAGATAATTTGAACAATGACAGTGTCTTCCATCTATATGGACAATTTGGATAAATCAAGTTCTCTCCCTTCCCTGATCCACTGCTCCACCCAGGGAACATCACAAAAACAAAGATACAAACCAACCTTCCTGATCTCTCCCAAATTTTTTCAATCACAGCAATGGATTCTCTGCTACTTCTTTTTTCATAATGGCTGCTCTTGTCAGTTAAACATGATGATCATACCCAGAGTGTGAAAATAGCATTTGTCCCACTTCCACATCTGGGATGTGAAAGGCCTGCTAGATCAAACTTTTATAATGTGTAAAGTATTTATTTACTGAAAGTAATGTACAAATAATTAGAACAGGTGAAAATATAGTTGTATATTATATAATGGATATTATTCATGTTAGCTGGACTTTTCACTAATATTACTTAAAATATTGTATATGGAAAATTTTTCAACCATACCCTACAGTCTGTCAGGTAGAACTTCTGTACTAGAAACTTAATGCAAGGAAACATTAACTTGAATTTACTTTTATGAAGCTTCATTTGATCAGAGGTAAAAAGTTCAGCCTAGCTGTTTTTTTCTTCACCCTATCAAATTGTCTGGATTGGCTCTGTCCTAAGGCAGTCACAACAGTGGTGTGACTCTGAGAAATGTCTGCCCAGAACTTGAAAATCAATCTCCTTTGTGGAATAAACCTACATTGTTAGCTATAACTGGAACAATGCACCACTGCACAGATATGAAATTCATCATGCTTTTAAAAGTCTTGCTTTTGAGCTATAAGTTGCAATTACATCAGAGGTTTTAGTCAAACTCTCATAAGGAGAAAATAGTGTAAATCACCAACTATTATAATTAACTGTTCCAGGAGTTCTTACCAGGGCAGATAACAACTCTCCACAACTCTGGTTTAAAAGAATATTTAAGTATCAGAAAATTGTCAAGGTATATGGTCGCCTCAGGTCTTACTTTGGAATGACACATCCTGTGATATCTTCTTTACTTCATAGGAATCAATGCCCCATGGTGAATCCTTTCTTTAACCTGGGGCGTTTTAAAAAACTATCTTCCTATGAAACTGGTTCTGACTCAGAACTAGAGTTTTGGGGAAAGATATACTGCACTGATGGCCCAGATTTAAGGGGAAAAATGCTTTTATCTTTCCTTATCCATTTTATCATCAAAGCTCCTGAATAGAGAAATATACTACATTAGCCCTGTAGTGCAGATCCTTTCCCATCCCATTAATTCTGACTGTTACAGCTTTGTTTTTGTCCTGTTTATTTTTTATGGACTTTCTGATACTTATATGGTGCTCCCACACCTGATGGGTATGGATTTCAAGCATAAGAGGCATCCTTTAGTCAAGTCAACAGGCATTTTTTAAGCACTTGTAGGTGCACTGCTAAATGCTGGAGATACAAATAAACAAAGAGAAAGACAGTCCTTAATCTCAAAGAGCTTACATTTTAAAGAGGGCAGACAATACAAAAGGAAGGTGAAAAACAGGAGATGGGGTGGGGCAGGGCATAGTGGGAAAAGAAGTTCAGTCAGGAAAAGAACCCGGAGAGCAATGAAGGAGTGAACATGGCAGGCCTGAGCACCTTTCTTAAAATGGAGGTGTCAGGAGATTCTGACCAATCAGATGAAAGTTTCTCTTTCTTCTCTCTGCTCTTTTGTGGAGTGATCTTGTAGAGCCAGAAGGCTGCTGAGTTATGGCAGAAAGAAGTCCAGAGACTCAGGGCAGATTCCTAAGTGAAATGGAGTAATTAATTTCACCTTATTTCCATTTTCTTTTGTTCTTATGGAAACAAACCAAGTTCACTCCTTTGTGTGTGAGTTATCTCCCCCAGGGCTTTGGAATTGGATACAAGAGGATATAGTTACTTGAAACCTAAATATAATAATTATAATAACTAACATTTATGTATCACATTTAAGATTTGCAAAATGATTTACATTTGTTAGCTCATTTGTTCCTCACAACTCTATGAGGAAGGTGCTATTATTCTCATTTTACAGTTGAAGGAACTGAGGCTGAGAGAAGTTAAATGACTTGTCCTGGGTTCCACAGTTAGTATTACCAGAGGTAGGATTTGAACCTTGAACTACCTGACTTCATGTCCAGTGCCCTACCACTGGGTCACCCAATTTACTGATACCAATCAAACAAAATCTTACATATGGAAAGGCACTTAGTCAATAGATACCTAACAAGCTTATACACTATCTGTTAGACACTGTGCTAAATGTGGGGATGCAAAGAAGCTCAAAAGACAGTTCAAGGAATTTTTTTGTTTTGTTTTGTTTTTCTTTGTTTTGTTTTTTGGTAAGGCAATTGGGTTTAAGTGACTTGCCCAGGGTCACACAGCTAGTAAGTGTCAAGTGTCTGGTCTGAGATCAGATTTGAACTCAGGTCCTCCTGACTCCAGGGCCAGCGCTCTACCCACTGGGCCCCCTAGCTGCCCCAGTCCAAGGAATTTTTGCAAAAATTTTCTTAATGATTTGATGACAACTACTTATTTTAGCAGTGCTAATGGTGGATAAAATGGATAGAAAAGAGAAGCAGCTAAGATGCACAGTGGTATAGCACTGAATATAGAGTCAGGGAGACCTGAGCTCAAATCTGGTCTCAGACTGGCTGTCGGAGCAGAGTTGCTGTGAGGATCAAGTGAGATCAAATGAGATAATATTGGTAAATCACTTAGCACAGTGTCTGGCATGTAGTAGGTGCTACATACAGGTTAGTTATTGTTATTACTATTTAGGCTCAGCCTCTAAGATTGTGATGTGTACCCAGTAGTAGATAGAGTGGATAGAGTGCTGGACTTGGAGTTAGAAGACCTGAGTTCAAAGCCTTCCTTTCACACTAAACTAGCCATGTGATCTTGGGAAAATCTCTTAACCTCTCACAGTCCTGGGCTCCTCATTTGTAAAATGGAGTTGAAAAGAAGTAGTGCCTGTTTCATATAATTTTGAAGATCAAATGAAATTGCATATGTAAAGTGCTTTTCTGACTTTAAAGCACTATATATTTATTATATATATTATATATATTATTATTAACTAGAAGTAACTTTAGCATTGCAAATTATTGTTCATCCTTTGATACCTCAGGGGTCTATAATTTCCATTAGTACAGGCCCTTCCTCCTCCAATGCCCATCACAACCTCTCTGCAAGAAGTTCATCACTGTGGAACCACCCTGGGGAGTACATAGGCCACAGACATGAAAATAATGGATTCCTCATTCCTAAAAGGATTGTGTTAGACTAGATGTCCTGTAAGGTCCCTAACTTCTCAAAATCTGTGAAACTAGGATTCATAACTGGGCTGACATTTTAATTCTTTAGAGCTTGATTTTTTTTTTTGTTAAGCCATTTTTCAGTCATGTCTGACACTCTGTGACCCCATTTGGGGTCTTCTTGGCGAAGATACTGGAGCGGTTCATCATTTTCTTCTCCAGTTCATAGTGCTTATCAAAATGTGAACATTTTTGGCATAGTCTTTGATAGCCTAGGTTGGGTTAGCTCCATTCCAGGATAAGGTATGAGAATAGGACTTTACTAGAATCCTTAACTGAGGTTAAATTTGAAGAAAATGATAAAATACATGGTTTTAATAAACTATTCATGGTCATTATGCAAAAAAAGGTGGCATGGAAAAGTTTCCATTTAAAATTAAAATTAGAATATTCAAAGAGGCAGCTTAATGGTGGGGTAAAGAAATCAGAGCAATATCAGTCAAAAGACATTATCTTCTCTATCTCACTTAGTAGCAATATAACTTTGCAATATACACAAACCTTGCAATTTCTATGGGTCTGCTGTTGTTTTCTCATTTTAAAAAATTATGGTAAGGACATTAGTTGCCTAATGGCAGGGACCAAGACAAGGTGATCTCTTGAGATTCCTTAAAGTTCTGAAAATCAATCAATCAACTAATCAGTAAGCATTTGTCAAGGGTCTACCATGCTAGGCACTGAGGATTTAAAGATAAAGAATGAAATAATACATCATCTCAAGGAACTTACATTCTATCAGGGGTAATGATATGTATGTATGTAAGTATATCTAGAATAAAGACAAGATAGGTAGAGCGTGCATCAGCAGTTGGGAAATTCTGGAAAGGTCTCATGTGAAAGGTAGTGCTTGAGTGGGTCTTTAAGTAAGTGAGGAATTCTTTGAGGTTCAGGTGAGGATGGAATACATTTCAAGCACTGGGTGACAGCCCATATAAAGTCAAAGAAATGGAAGAAGGAGTGCATTCTTCGATGCAAAGTGAGAAGACCAATTTGACCTAAACATAGTGTGTAGACAGGGTAGTATTTTAAAATGAGGCCAGAAAGATATGTTGGGATGAAGTTAAAAATGACATATTGGAGTTCATATTTTAACCTAGTGTCAATAGGAAGCCATTGGATTTTATTAAATGGGGGGATCACATAGTTATATCAGTAACTAAGGAGAATCACTTCAACAGCTGTGTATAGGATGGATTGAAGTACAGAGAGACTTGAGAGAGGGACAATGATTATGATGCCTTTGCAACCTAGATGAGAGAGGATAAAGGTCTGAACCAAGGTGTTAGCTATACGTGAGGAGAGAGAAAGGGTTAGATGTGATGGAAGTTGTGGAGATAAAAATGGTAAGATTTGGCAATTGACTGGATATGTGGGGTGAGGAAAGAAAAGATTAACTGAGGATTGCAAGGTTATGAACCTGGAAGCCTAGAAGAATTGTGGATGTGAATCCATGAAACCGGACTTCATACTGATGTTTCAACTTCTGTGCTTCTGGTTTTAATCAAGCATCTGACATGGCTATTTGTTTGTCTAGAGTTTAAGAACTCAAGAAGAAAAGGGCCCTTTTCCCTTGGCCCAAGGGCCCTCTGCCTTTAAGCCTGTGCCTAATCTTCCAGGAAATGCAGAGAACTGCCATATTGGGGTAATGATTACCTTAAATATCACAGACAGAGGTCAGATCTGTTATTTCAGGCCATCATAGGGGCTCCTGAAATCTGTCTGTTTGTTCGCTCCTCCAGGAGCCCCTTTCTGTTCTTGCATCTCAGTGTGTTATGATAAATAATGCATTGCCTTCCCAACAGCCTTGATAAAACAGCTTCCCTAGCCATATGAGGGATACTTTTAAAAAGAGAACAAGCAGACACAGAAATGGAAATTAACCCCAGGCCTGCCAGCCCCCGTTAGGAATAATGGTGTCTCATAATTCCAGGGTTAAATGAGAAGTAGGTGCCTTTTTACTGAGTTCTGCTCTTTGTTCTTGCTGTAGTGTGTCATTGTAGCAACTGTCATGTAAGGTTAATGACAGCCCCTCATTACCCTTGTCAAATATGTAATAATGTGGCCCAACAACAGGGCTGAATGGCTCCTGCTTGTCAGACCCCTATGTTTTGCCTAGCAGATGGTCACTGTGTTTGGAGAGGCCCTAGCTCAGATCCATCACAGTGATATCCTGAACACGTGTGTGAGAGAAGCATTTTCCCCTGATGGGACGGTGTGTGGCTGGAATACTAATTGAGCACAGCAAGACAACTGCAGACTTTTTTTTCTCTCTCTCTAAATCCCTGCTAGTCTTAGGTTAGACTCCAGGGAGAAAGGACAAAGTTAGGGCCTTTTGCCTCTTTTCTTCTACTATTTCTGGCAATCTGTAACACTCTTCACCTATGATAAGCGACTGTTTCCAAATCCTTTATTTGGATCACTTGGGACTCAGTACCCATGAAATTTAGACACATTCTATTTTTGGAGGTCACTGAAACAAAGGGGGAAAGCAACCTTAGTGAAAAAAAAAAAGTGGCATTTAAAGAGGGAGCCTAGTCTAATTCAAAAGAAGGGAGCAGGAAACCCGAATTTTGGGCCGAGAGATCGGAACAAGTTGCTTCTTCATGTCTTTGTTTCCTTATTAAAAAAAATTACCTGCAAGAGACAAGAATTATGAACAAGTGAGGCAATCTATACAACATATCCCCTGTCTACCTCCAGAGCCACACCTGGGTTTAGTCTCTAATTGCTTTGCTCCTAGAATCATAACTGTCTCTTTACTGGTCTGTTTTCCTTTATCCTCTTCAAAACACATTTTATATATATGGAAAAATTGTCATTTTAAAAGTGCCATTCTAATCATATTGCTTTCCTTCTCTAAAGCCTTCATAGGTTTCTTACTTCCAAACAGTCACAGAGTTTCAGAGCCAAAAGGGACATAAGACATGCCTATATTTCTCAAATTAGGAAATTGATGTCAAGAGGGTCTTAAATGATCAGACCAAGCCAATGATTTACCCAAGACAGTAAGTGTCAGCCCTGAGATTTGATCTTAGGTTCCTTGATTTCCATTCTAGGTTTTTTCCCTACCTCTACCATAGATGTTTCTTGTACTAAAACTATTAACAAGGGTCTTTCAGGTAATCCACTAGTTTTTGGCACATTCCATTCATTATTAACTTTCCACTTTACATCTGCAGCTTTGATTGTTTTCAACTTCATGGACTATGTAGCAAATGAATGTTTTAGCAGCTGTCCTCTGTCTTCATCTTGTCTGTTCCAGTTTAATAATTTGTACCAGGAATTCATCATCAGTTTCTTCCCTCTGCTTAGGCATTCTATATGTATCCCAAATAATAACATTTCTGTTTCTCTTCCCCTTTTATCTTCATTCATGCTTCCTCAGGTTTGTAAATGCCCATACATGTTTATATCTTCTTAAATCACCTCGCTACTTAGCCTCTCCTTTAATCATATATTTCTTTTGAGAAGGTATACCTAGTATTGCTATGTCCTAATCTTTAATCTCAGTCTATCTTTGAGTGTTCTTGCTATCTCTTTGTGCTCAGATCTCAAATTCACTTTATTGTCCATACTCTGTATATTGTTATATAGACATCTGAGGCCAAAATGTTATTTAATGGTGTCCTCCATGATTATTTTTTTTCTGTGAATTATTGAGTGCTTCTACTATTGTTTCTTTTCTTTCAATGCCATATCTTATATGCCCTATGGTTACTAGATTTATAGCTTTAGCGGACTATTTCCACCTACCCTATGTCTCTATTCTCAGTTTAAAGCCCCTTTGATCAGATCAGCAAATTTCTGGATCCACATTCTTGTCAGTCTTCATGAAATGCATTTTATAGCAAGCCAGAAACCCATTATTCCAATATCTTAAGCAATGATAAAGAAAATAAAATCTCATTATTTTGAACATCACCTATATATTCAACTCTTTACTTGCCATGTCCTTCTGTCTTCTAGCATCTCAACTTTCAACTTGAAGAAGATATAGTCTGTTCTGACTATGAAATCACAAACAGAAAAATGAAAGACATATTTAAATATGTCATATTATTGGCCATGATTTTATAGTTATACAAACACAAGATTTCTTCTCACAGTGTCATTTGTCACCCCATGAATAAGAGCTAGTGATCAATGGGTTTGATAAGCCAAATATTCTCTTTAATGTCACTAATACATACTCCTGGCAGACAACAACCCTTCTAAATGGTAGTATCAAGTCTATATACAGTTACTTCTGTATCCCTCAGTAGAGAATGGCCAGTTTTTTGAAATCTGTTTGTTCCTTTAAATCCTTATTAACACTCCATAGAGTACAGGATATTTATAAGGCCCAACTCTAGCCTGTTCTTTCAAGAAAAGCCTTTTGCCTAGTGTAGTTCACCTATGATTTAGAGTTTCCCTTTCACTTTCTTCCCTGTGCCATTCTTCTACTTAAGGAGGAAGGAAATACCTTTCACATCTATGTATAGGGGCACAGAAAGACATAGGGGGCACAGAGATAAAATAAACAATTTTGATCACATAAAATTGAAAAACTTTTGTACAAACAAAATCAGTGTAGTTAAAATGAGAAAGGAAGCAATTAACTAAGAAAATGCACTGATTTTCTCTAATAAAATTATAGGGAGCTGATTCAAATATATAATAATAATAGTGAAACATTTATATAGTTCTTTATGCTTGGCAAAGCACATTACACATATTATCTCATTTGACCCAGCAAACCTATGAAGTAGGGACAATAATTATCCCCATTTTACAGAAGAGAAAACAGAGCCTAAGAGAGATCAAGTGACTTGACAAGGATCAAAGGTACATCTAGTAAGTGTCTAAATCAGCCTTAGGGTAATTTTCAAATAGATAAATTGTCAAAAGATACAAAGTCAATCCTCATTATTTTCAGATTCAGAAGAATTCACCTACTTGCTGAAAATTATCTGTAACCTCCAAGTCAATATTCACAGCAGTTTGATAGTCATTTGTGGAAACGAACAGAGTTGAAAAAAATTTAGTAGCCCACCACTCATGTTCCTAGATGAAGTCAAACAAGGTGATCTCTGCCTTCTTATTTCATTATAAATAAATGTCCTTTTAATGGTCTATTTAGTGTCATGTTCTTCACATTTTTATGTTTTTTGTTGGTCTCACTCTGCACGTCTGTCTCACTGGTGACTCCCTACAGTGAGATATAGAAGTATCTGTGTAGATTTGACATTACCATTTAGAAGTAATGTTGTTTGCCTTGAGGAGGTATCTATGATATTACAGAATCTTATACTTATCAAATCCATAGACCAGTAGCTACTCTATACCTTTGAACCATAATCCATGACCTATATGTCAAGAAGTGGAAAGTATACTTTATTATTAGACTGTTGGGGTCATACTGGTCATTACATTGATCAGAAAATTTTTAAAAAGTTATTATTTTTTAAATGTCAAGGTTATTATACAAATTAAGTGATTCTGGTTTGTTCACTATGAACACCATGAAAGGTTTATTTGAGTCATCCCAGGTTTCTCTGAATCTGTTTTGTTCATTATTTCTTGTAATACAGTAACATTATTTTACATTCACATACCATAATTTGTTAGCCGTCCCCCAAATTGGTGGAGAGCCTTAGTTTTCAGTTCTTTGCAATGACAAAAAGTATTTCTATGAATATTTTTGTACACATGGATTATTTCCCTTTTTCTTTGATCTCTTTGGGGTTATATCCCTACTAGCAGTACTGGTGAGTCAAGTGGTAGGAATAGTTTAGTGAATTTTGGGGTAGAGTTCTAAATTGCTTTCCAGAATGTTTAGAACACTTTATAACTCAATCAACAGGGCCTCAGTGTTCCTGTCTTTTTATATCCCTTCCAGCAGCTATAATTTTTCTTTTTCTTTTTTTTTAACCTTTGCCAATATGATGGACCTTAGGTAAAATATCAGATTTGCTTTAATTTGAATTTCTCTTATTATTACTGATTTGGAAAATTTGGAAATATACTTGAAAATTGCTTTTCTTCTTTGAGAACTGTCTATTCATAACTTTTGAACATTTATCTATTGGAGAGTAGCTGTAATACTGCTTCAGACACTTACTAGGTGTGTGACACTTGACAAGTCACTTAACCTCTTTTAGCTCTAATTTCTTCATCTGCAAAATGAAGATTATAATTGCCCCTACCCCATAGGTTTGTTGGATTAAATGAGATAATGTACGCAAAGTGCTTTGCCAAGCTTAAAGAACTATATAAATGCTTTATTATTATTATTGTTATCATTATTATATTTGTATCAGTTCCCTATAAATTTTGGATATCCAAATTTTGTTGGAGAAAATCAGTGTATTTTTCCCAGTTAACTGCTTCCTTTCCAATTTTAGCTACATTGATTTTGTTTGTACAAAAGCCTTTCAATTTTATGTGATCAAAGCTATTTGTATTATCTCCTATGAGTCTCTTTATTCTTCTGTGCATAGATGTGAAAGGCATTTTTTTCTCTTGCCCACTAATTTATATTGTTTCCTTTTAAACAGCTACATGATACATCCATTTGGAGCCTATTGTGGAATATGATGTGAAATGTTGGTCTGAATCTTATTTCTACCAGATTGCTTTCAGAGAGAGAGAGAGAGAGAGAGAGAGAAAGAGTCCTTTCCTCAGTAATTGGGGTGTTTGGCTTTATTGTATATTATACTTATATGTTCATTTGCTTCTAGATATTTTGTTACTTTATTTTTTAAAAACCAGTACCAATTGGTTTTGATTGTTGCTACCTTGTACATTGTAATATAATTTGACATCTGGCACTGCTAGGTTCTGTTATTTTCTACATTTTTTTCCTCACTATTTCCTTTGAGATTTTTGACGTTTTGCTCCTCTGGATGAGTTTTGTTATTGTTATTGCTCTGTAAAATAATCTTTTTTAAATTTTGATTGATGAGGCATGAATAAATAAGTTAATATAGGTAAAATTGTCATTTTTATGATTTTAGCATGATCCAAGCAATAGCAATTAGTATCTCTCCAATTATTTAGATCTTTCTATTTCTATAAATTTTTTTTTATAATTTTATTCTTACAATTCCTTGAGTCTTGGTAGGTGAACTCCCACATATTTTGTATGTCCTGGAATTTTTTTTTTAATGGATTTTCTCTGTCTCCTCCTGTTGGGTTTTGTTGGTAATGTACAAAAATGCTACGAATTTATGTGGGTTTTATTTATATCCTGCTACTTTGCTGAAGTTATTTTTAAAATTAGCTTTTAGTTGTATCTCGAGGGTTCTCATCTGCAAAAAGTGATAATTTGGGGCTTCTTTGCCTATGCTTTTCCCCATAATTTATTTTTCTTGTTGTATTTTTATAGCCTGCATTTCTAGATATATATCAAATAATTGTAGTGATAATGTATGTACTTGCTTTATCCTTTACCTCCTAGGAAAGTCCTTTAGCATCTTCCCACTACAGATAATGGTGCCTTTTGCTTTAGATAGATACTATTTAACATGTTCTTTTTTTAAAATGGTGATTATATTATAATTTTATACACACAGTTGATGAATACCAATAAATATTACATTGTTCTATATGTTCCAGGACTAATTTCCCTTGATTTATTTATGTCTTGATATGCTAATTTTAGCATTCTAAAGTCTTTTTGTGACGTTACCTGAAAACTCCTGCTAATTTATAGGCAAACTGTTTGGTAGGCTTGCTAATCCTTGGGTAGAGTGAAGTAGGTACAGCACTGGGGTCTGGAGTCAGGAAGACGTGAGTTCAAATCCAACCTCAGATACTTAAGCTGTGTGACCCTGGGCTAGTGACTTAGCATCTGTCTCTCAGTTTCTTCAACTGTAAAATAGGGATAATAATAGCACCTACCTCCAGAGTGGTTGTGAGGATTAAAAGATAATATTTGTAAGGCCCTTTGCAAAGTGCCGGCACATAGTAAACACTTAGTAAGTGCTTCCTTCCTCCCTCCCTCCTGTGAGAAGTAAGAAATAGTTATATTTCCTTATTTTCATATAAGAAAATTGAGAGGAAAGTAGCTCTGGGTGAGGAGCTTCAAGAACCAGCCAGGTGAAACTGGTAGTGTGATTGGGGAAGCTATAAGTAGGACAAAGATTAAACTTTACTTAGAGTGTGCATGCTTAATAGGCTCATGAATACTAGCTTTTCTGCCTCCGGGCGGGGTTAAGATGCCATTTTCTGAACATACAATACATGAAGAAGGGGGCAGAACATACAAAGGGAACATGTGGTGGGTGTTTTGGGAAATCTGTGACCTATATTGACTTTAAAGTCAGCTAGGAGGGACTTGTGGCCAGGAGTAGGGATATAAGATTTGCTCTTGCTTCTGCAGTGTGTTCCTGCAGGAAGTGTATTAAAGGTTTCCACTGCTTCACTCATCCTGAGTCTGTCTAATTGTGTCTATTTGGGCACCAGAGGTTATTTCCAACACTCCGTCCCTTCCTTCCTTTCTTCCTTCCATCCTTCCTTCCTTCCTTCCTTCCTTCCTTCCTTCCTTCCTTCCTTCCTTCCTTCCTTCCTTCCTTCCTTCCCTCCTTCCTTCCTTTCTTCCTTCCTTCCTTCCCTCCCTCCTCTCTTTCTTCCTTCCTTCATTCCTTCCTGCCTTCCCTCCTTCCTTTCCTTCCTCCCTCCAGACTTCCTGCTTTCCTCCTACGCCCTGTAGGCTCTTTCAGCTAAGCTAATCTTGTACTTTGATAACCTCATAGAATCAAAGACTTGGAGGTAGAAGATAACTTAGAGGTCATCTAGTTCCTCCACTGTATTTTATAATGGAAAAACTGAGACTCAGAGAGGTTAGATGAGCTACCTAAGATCATATAAGTAGAAAATGGCAGAGTTCATATTTAAATCCAAATTCTCTGACTCTTAATCTTGTATTTGCTTCATCATATCAAGCTGCCACGTCTGTTACTCCTAGTTCTTTCTTCTTGGGTAAAATAAATCAAGTCTAATACTTATTCTACATGACATGCTCTTAAATACTTAAAGTCGGTTATCACATCCGTCTCCAAGTCTCCTATTTCCAAAGCTAAAAATCCAGAATTCTTTAAACTAATTTTAATATGACTTAGATTCTAAACTCTTTACCATCCTGGTTTCCTTCCTCTTTATTTATTACAGCTTGTCAATGTCCTTTTAAAAATATGATATTTGCCGTAGCAGGTATTTTTCTCTTAATTCTTGTCTTTTAAAGAGGAAAATTCAATGTGTGTGTGTGTGTAGAGGTTCTCTCTAGAAATGACTTCTTTGTTATAAGGTAGGTTAAGTCAAGGGGAGGGCGATTTTCCACTCACCCTAGCTCTGAAATGACTATGATACAAAAACAAAGCCCTCAATAAAACAAATTTTTAAAAATATGGTGCCTATGTACTGATCATAAATCTCAAGGAAGTCAAAGGTAGTAAGGTCCTATACATGCCAAAATATTCTTAGAAATGTCTTTTGAGCTAGTAAAAAACAAACAAACAAACTGGAAACAAAGTGAATGCATATTAATTTGGTAATGGCTGAACAAAATGTATTATGTGAACACAATGGGATATTATGGTTTTGTAAGAAGGAATATGCATATGCACTGATGCAAAGTGAAGTAAACAGAACCAGGAGAAAAGTATTAATAATAACCATTAAGACAATAATGACAACTATTGTTAATTTTCATGGTATAAGCTTAAGCCTTTAGTACTAGTCTCCTAATCAATAGACCCAAACATTATTTTTTTTAAAAAAAGGTCAATATGAAGATTACTTGCTACAATATTTTCAATCTCATTCTGATGAGGCTTAATTTTTATTAATTTGCTTTGTCTGTCTATCTTTTTATTCATCTTAAGTTAGCTCTTCGGAGCATCTTATATTATTGTTTTGCATCTTCCATTAATTTCAATTTTTATGTGCTTATGACTCTTTTCCTCAACTAGATTATAAATTCATGAAGGGAAAGGACATGTCTTACATGCTTTTTCTTCTCCATAGCTATCTACCAGACTGCCTAAAAGACAGTAAGTGTCCAATAAATATTAATTGATTGAGTGGTTGAATAGTTTGTTTTTATCATATTGACTTCCTTATTTACTCAGTTCTACATAGCTTAGTATATTAGACCAAATGGTTGGAAATTAGGAATCTCAGGTTCCATGTCAGAATTCTACCATTTTCTTGTTTTATCTTTCTGGGGCTTTATTTTCTAATTTTTAAAGATTAAAATAATTTTTGCCTTTCACATAAAAAAGAGTTGTTTTAAAAGTTCACCCACCAAGTAATGCAGTAGGACCAAGGGAGTAACATTCACGACTAAAATTACAATATTTGAGGAGACAATAGCAATTAATTTATATAGCACCTTGTACCAAAAATGCTTTGAATGAATTTACATTTGATCTTCAAAACAACTGAGTGAGGGAAGAAGTCGAAGTATTGTTATCCTCATTTTACCAGTCAGGAAGCTCTAGATGAGAGAAGCTAAGAGGCTTGCTGAAGGTCACCTAGTTAGTAAACGGCAGAATCAGGACTCAAACCTTGTCCTACAATCCAAGGGCATTGGATCTAAGTCCAAAGCTTTTTTTTTTTCTCCCATTAAATACCATGCTTCGACATAAATTGTTGGAGCTTCATGGGAGAAAGACATTCAAATATAGAAGAATTATTTTTGGGGGCTCCTTGACCCTCAAATCAAACATAAAACAACACCAGCAGCATTGATCAGGCTACATTTGCCTCCGTGACTTGGGTGTCAACCTAAATCACAGTGACCCTATTTCTTGCTAGCCTTTAAAGCCTGCCTGACAGGATTGTAAAAAGATGTGTGTGCTGCGGTTTGGTTTGTAGCTGACTTCTTTTTTTCGCTTGTTGGAGCTGCTGGGGAAAAAAAAAAAACTAGGACAGCTGTGGAATGAGCTAGTTCAGCAATCTGTTTCTTCCCTCTCACCCTGCCCCCAATATCTATGGGCTCCCTGGGGAAGGAGTCCTGGGGAAGAGATGGCAGGAAATCATGAACAGTTTCTGGAGCTTTCTGGGGTGGGGACTTAGGGATGGGGGTAGGATGGGGGAAGACAAATATAAAATTAAAAGCTGTGCTGGAGCCAGCTACCCTCCTGTGATTGAGCCTATGAAGTCAGCCTACCTCCTCCTCTGGGACCGAGGCATTTGAAAATGAATTGTTCCCATTTAGTTCATCTACTTTATTCACAATAAAAGGGTTGGAACACTCTAATGCAGCCCCAGCTTCTGCGATGAATACCTTTACAGACAGACACCAGAGGATCCAGTCGATGTCGGTAAAGGGTGGCACCAAATGCTGCGATGAGTTCATGTTGGCATCTTTCAGCTGCCTGTAGCACTTGTCCCCTCAGAACAATAGGGCAGATTTTTCAAGGGTCACAACTGCTCCTGGGCTCCTGCCGGCCCTGCACTGCAGCATTCAGCCTTTGGGCTTTGCTGCACTGGCTTGTGTGTGCTTATGTGCTTCCAGTGAGCTGAATGAGAATGGAGCTCTCTTTGCCTAAATGACTTGTCCTTGGAAGGCAAAGAGCCTCTGGCATAATTCTGAAAAAATCAGGGGGACAGTCAGCTACATTAAATCAGGCCAGTTTTGTTTTTCTGCTTGCCATAACCAAAGATCATTTAACTAAAATAATAGTAGTGCATCAGAGGTAGGAGAAACCTTGGAGATCATATAAGATCAGAGATCTAAAGCTGAAAGGGACCTCATTTTGTCTACCCTCAAATTTTGCAGATAAAGAAACCGAGGCCTAAGGTAGTTGAATGATTTAGCCATAGTCACATAGGCAGCAAGTGGACAATACCAAGATTCAGTCCCAGATCCTTTAGATCCAGGGTCCATATCCTTTGCATTGTACCACACCACCTCTTATTCCAAATCCCTCACTCTAAGATAGAGTAAGTGAGACACAGAGGCAAAATAACTGGTCCACAGTCACACATTGAGTTATCATCAGAGTTGGAACATGACCCCAGTTCTCCTAAATCCTCTCCTTGTTCCACCATAAGATAGTGTTTTGGCAAATAGAAGACAGGAGAGCACCCATCCAGGATGTCACCAAACAATGAGTATTGAAGATAAATAAAATAATTTATTAATAAAAATAAGATAAAATAGTGATAAAGTGATAAAATAAAAATAATTTTTAAAGAATTCATTAATGCCTATCATAATTTAGTACTAGGAACTGAGGATACTAATATAGAAGTTAGGCAATCCTTGCCCTCAAGGAGCTTATATTCTATTGAGGATAGAATACATATAGTGAAATGGTGGCCAGGGAAAGGATGTGGCCAGTCACCAGGATTGTTAATGGAGGCATAGGGCGATCAACTATTTTACTATTTAGTTCATCTACTTTATTCACAATAAAAGGGTTGGAACACTCTAATGCAGCCCCAGCTTTTGCGATGAATACCTTTACAGACAGACACCAGAGGATCCAGTCGATGTCGGTAAAGGGTGGCACCAAATGCTGCGATGAGTTCATGTCGGCATCTTTCAGCTGCCTGTAGCACTTGTCCCCTCAGAACAATAGGGCAGATTTTTCAAGGGTCACAACTGCTCCTGGGCTCCTGCCGGCCCTGCACTGCAGCATTCAGCCTTTGGGCTTTGCTGCACTGGCTTGTGTGTGCTTATTTGCTTCCAGTGAGCTGAATGAGAATGGAGCTCTCTTTGCCTAAATGACTTGTCCTTGGAAGGCATAGAGCCTCTGGCATAATTCTGAAAAAATCAGGGGGACAGTCAGCTACATTAAATCAGGCCAGTTTTGTTTTTCTGCTTGCCATAACCAAAGATCATTTAACTAAAATAATAGTTTCTGGTGGCAATATTAGTATTGCTCTTACTGTTGTTCTCAGAACAAGAGTATGAGGTGGAAAGAAGGAAGAGTTTGGTATACATGCAGTGACTGGGCATGTAGCAAGATGCTGAGGTAGGTCATGATTTCATGATAGATGACTGAGTGAGGTATGAAGTATGCTCTGGAGTCTGCTAGATGGATTTGGTAAAATTTCCCTTGCCCTCTAATTGGAACAGTTGAGCCTCAGGATAGAATTCTGAAACTGAGTGGATTATTTTCTCTAGGGAAGCTAGGGTGGGAGGTGGAAAGATATCTGGAGGTCCTGCCTGGAGGCTTGCTCTTCCAGGTGAGAGGAAGAGGAAGAAGAATAAGATCAATGACAACATATCTGGGTACTCTGGTTTCCTGGTGGAATGGCTGTTTGGAATATGAAGAAGGATGTAAGAATAGATAGAGATACCTAAAGGAACACTGAGAAGGCTTGCAGGCCAAATTGATAATCAACAGGCAGCTAACCTGTGGCATATCCAGAATATCTCGATCCCTAAAATACTGTGGGTTGATGTGAAGCTTTTCCTTAGGTTAGCCAAATGTTTCTAGGGAAGACTTCTCAGAAAGAAATGCATAGTGGGAACTTGAAACAGCAGAACAAGGTCTTGTGCAGGTGAAATGTTTTGCTGAGATAGAAACTAAGAAACTGCTTTGCATGGTAAGCATGATTTATCGAATTGAATATTTTGCTTTAAATGTTTTTCATCTTTATCTTTGAAGTTTTATGTTGGAAACTTCAGTTTATGTAATCATGAACAGATTTCAGTTTAGTCTTTGGTTCAGGAGGTTGAAGTCCATTAAACAAATATCTAGTGAATGCCTAGCTACTGTGCTAAATTCTGTGGTATATTCAGAAAAAAACAACCCAGTAAGATACAATCCTAGCCTTCATTGAGTTTAGAGTCTATTTAGCATGATAAGACACATACACACACAGTATTATGTTTCACATAATGTGACCAAGCTTATCCAATGCCTCATCATGGTGTGGAGGTGAGTCTAGGCTCTTGGAGGCTATGCCAACAGAACACAAGCTATGGGAGATTCTGCCAAACTAGAATTTGGGCATATACCCAACAATAGAATATATATACCTATTATCCAAGGACCAGCATTGCTAAGTAGAAGAAAGTCTTTACTAGGTTTGCCACAGGGTGATAGATTGTTTTTTGTCAATAGCAACTCTTGAAAGCATCCTACTAACCAATTTTTTTTTTAACCTGGAATCCATGGAGCACAAAGGAATACATGAGCAGATTTCAGAGGGTCTGTGAATTTGGATGTGGGGTTATATATATATATTTCACTATCCCTTGGTTTCCTTTGTAATCTAATTAATTTTATTTTATGCAATTAAAAACATCTCTGAGGAGGGGTCCATAGGCTTCACCAGACTACTAAAGGGGACAGTGATGCAAAAAAGGTTAAGAAGTCCTGGACTGAACTACAGGAGATTTGCAATCTGTAGTAGGAGTGGAAGTTTCCTCTTTTGTTAAGTGATTGTTTAGTGCTGTATTAGAGTATATGATGTATACTGTGATAGTATTGTAAAATTATTGTTTTAATTCAGGAAAAGCATCTCATTTGTCAGTCATTTACCAAAAACTGACTTTCATTCAAAGAAATTGTGTGTGTGTGTGTGTGTGTCTCATTCTGTCTTCTTTATTAAAGAGAGGTCTAGAGTCAAAAGCATTGAAAATTCCAAAAAGAATAGTTAGGGGATAAGTGAAAAAGCTCCGCCTTTTCTGGTATGTGATTTAAAAAAAAATCCTATTAAACTGTGGCTTGGCTGCATTCATTCTGTTGTAGTCACCACAGGTCATGGACTTAAGTAAGGAGGGATCATAATGAGTGGGAACAGGGTATGTCACCTCAGGCGATTGAGGGTTAGTCTATTCAGAGCTGAAGTTCTTGCTTCAAATTCGTTGTTAAAAAAAAAAGATTATTTTTACTTCTCTTAACTAGAGCACCATTTTCCCAGGGTACTAAAGGTTAAAATGAGCTCTAATACGTTACTCTGGAAATTCAGCCACATTCCAGAATTTTTCCAAATGCCTTATGTATGATTAATGAATGCTTTTCTCCTTGGGAAGAAGGCAGAAATAGATTCAAGTTATTTTCCTTAAACGAATATTTCATATTATTCATTTGAAACTCTTCAAATTAGGAATGACTTGGTATCGAGACAGCATATGTATTAGAAGTAAAGAAAGTCTCTAATATTCAGCATTCAACAGTTGGGAAAAATTCCCATTAAAGCATTTGAACTTCCCATCCCTAAAGTTAAACTGAGTTCCAACTCAGTGAAGTATGGAAGCAATGAAAATACTTGACTAGCTAATGAGAAACCTGGTTTATATAAGCATAGAGAGTAGTAACTCTCTGTTACTGACTTGTACAGGTCAGTTCTTCCTTTTGAAGTACTTTCAGATTGCATAGAATTGAATTTATTAACAAATAATTTTTTTTAAAATCTCTAAAGTAGAGATCTTAGGCACTTTGTAAAAGCTCAGAGGAAACATTCAATTAAATTCAACAGGCATTTAGCATGTGCCTACTACATTCAAAGTCATTTGATAGATTTTGAGAATAGCAACAAAACCTCTTCCCCAAAGGAGCCTATAGTCAATTAGAGAGACAAATCATGTAGGGAAAAGGAACAGAATTAGCATTTATATAGTACCTATGTACCAGGCACTATGCTAAGCAGTTTTTATAAATATTATCTCATTTCATTTTCCCAACAATCTTGCAAGGTAGGTGCTACTTTTATCCTCATTCTACATTTGAGAAAACAGGTCAAGTGACTTGATTAGGATCATACAGTTAGTAAGCAACTAAAGCCAGATTTGAACTCAGGTCTTCTTGACTCTAGGCCTCATTTCCTATTCACTGCACTATCACACAAATGCCTCTCCATCAAGAATATATGTGCCCATAGATAAAGACAATATAAATTAGAACCCAATGAAGTGCATAGGAGAAGTACAAGCAAAAAGCTTGTAACCCGTTTTTTTTTTTTTTTTAGAAATTTTCTTTTTGACATCTATTCTGAGTTATTTCCAGTATACCCATTTGTTGGATTCAGCATATCTTGAGGGATAAAGATGAAAGATTCAAGTGCTTCAGCAGGATTTTTTCCCTTCACTGGAGTGGTTAAAATTTAGAAATCTTTTCATTTTTACCATCCTTCCCAGATTGTCTGCCTTCAGGATATTGTTTGTTATGATTTATGAGAGTGGATGATTTGAAGGATAGAATTATTTCTTGGGAACATGAAATCCAAGAAAAGTGAATTATGATACTAGTGTATGAGTGTTTACAGTGAGGGTTGATTCAGAACTTCCTTGGGGCACACTTAATTTTCAATTACAATTCTTTGCAAGGGGGAAAAAAAAAGAAAACGTAAAAGAGTTCTTAAACAATTACTTACACTTACACAGAAGCACTTCTCTGTGGGAAATGCGTATCGAAACCTCAAGTTTGAAGGTCCTGACTTCAGATATCATTAAATCTTAGCCTGATCACTATGCTAGCAATTAGTTGTTTTTCTTTGCTGGGTGCATTGTAGTCTCTACCTTCTAAACTGAGTAGTGAAATTCCATGCTTGGCAGAATTCATTTGGGAGTGGGCGGTAAGCCATCTACATTGCTCTCCATTTCATTCACGTCATTGCCACACAGAAAGATTTTCTGTCCAAGTGATTTGCTTCTGAAGAGAATTTTGTAAAAAGCAAATGGTTAGGCTTGAGAAATAATGGTTTCAGGTACAACCATTTAATTAGCAGCACCCAAGCCACTGAAAAGCTTTCAGATTATGAGTCTGCTTTATTTGCTTTCAGTTTTAAATTGTTGCCCTACTGGAAATATAATCAAAATGATGCTGCTTGTCTAGAGTCATTGACCGTGAATGCATTTTCTAATGTGAAGCCATAATTTATAAAGAATTCTTGTTCCAAGTTATAGGATCTGCTGTATAAGGATAACTTTTAACAGTCTTTTAAAATAAGACTTTCAAAATATTGGTCTTTTAGAAACCTAGAATTCAATGTAGGTCTCATAGAGCCTTGCTCAACAAGAGTTTCTTCCTTTTCTCATTATTTCATATAATAGGTTCAAGATTAGCAGTAGGTGGAGATTCTTTACAGATTTTTCTGTGAATTGATCCCAAAGAATGTTTTACTTCATGCACTGTAAGGGTACTGTCATACTCCTCTGTGTTTTTGACCTTGGTAGTAGAGAGAGAAAACCTGAGAGTTTCATTCCCAGACAAGAGGCTAATTAGAAAATCAGCATCTCAGATCTGGAAAAGGAACGCAGAGCTAGCTCATCTTGTTGCATCTATATGTGAATGGGAATACCCTCTAAAGCATTCCTATCAAGTGGCTTTCTAGCTTCCCTTTTGAAGGAAATCACTATTCATGAGATAATTTATTCTGCATTTGGACTGCTCCGGTTATTTGGATTTTTGATTTAAAGAATTATCAGAAACCCAAATCTACCTATCTTCGATTTCTACCTTTTGAATTAAGTTTTACCTTCTGGTGGTGAGCAGAATGAATACATAATGATATTTCACATGCTTGAAGATAGTTATCAATGGCCACAATCACCTGCCAACAAAAAAGAACAAAGACACATTTTCTTCAGTTGAAATATCTCTAGTTCCCTCACCCATTCCTCATATGGTACAATCTATATTCCTCTCATCAACCTAGTATCCTCTTTTGAATGTGCTCTTACTTATTAATGTATTTTCTATGGGGTAATACCCAGAACTGAATGAAGATGTCTTCAGATAAAGTCAGAAAAGGTGGGGATGTGGGATGGGTAGAGGTGGGGGGAAGGATGAAGAGTAAAGAAAGGTCTGTG
This sequence comes from Vombatus ursinus, assembly GCF_900497805.2. Classification (NCBI taxonomy): domain Eukaryota; kingdom Metazoa; phylum Chordata; class Mammalia; order Diprotodontia; family Vombatidae; genus Vombatus; species Vombatus ursinus. The sequence continues at coordinate 85,165,715 of NW_020954590.1, forward strand.
GACAACCTATTATACTGTTTATTCATACTGACATTCCAGTGTGCTAGAATTTCCAGATCTTTTTCCTATACTAGTTTTTTTTTTAAACTAAATCTAGGGCTTCATTTTTAACCCTATTACATTTCATCTTGCTAAATTCAACTCAATGTCTAGCTCAAGGGTCTTCAAACTATTTTGAATAAAATCAGAAAAAAATGAGTACAATTTTTCAATACAGGTATATTTATTTACAAATTATATATGTGTGTATGTGTATGTATATATACATATATGTATACTTATACACCCCAATGATTATACTATAAAATATTTCTTTTATCATTTGCCATAAAGCTTTCATTCAAAAAAATTTGCATTTGTATGTATCTCATTCTACCTTCTTCATATGCTAAATATAAATGCAAAGGATGATATAAAGAAGAGATTATATTTGATCCTGAAATCAATAGGGAATTGCTGGAGTTTAATGAGTAAGGCAGTGACATGATCAGACCTGCACTTTAAGAAAATTACATTGGCAGCTATGTGGAGGATAGAACTGAGTGGGAAGAGACTTGAGGCAGGGAATCCAATGGGAAGGCTATTTCAGTAGTCCAGGTGAAAAATGATGAGGGTCTTCATCAGAGTGGTGGCTCTGTGAATGGAGAGAAGGGGGCATATGTGAGAGGTGTGGAGGTAAAACTGACAAGTTTTGGCAACTGATTGGATATGTAGGGTGAGTGCAGAGTCAACAGTGGCACCAAGGTGTGAAGGCTGTGAAAACCTGGGTGACCAGAAGGATGATGTATCTTCAATAACAATAGAAGGATTTGGAAGATGGCTAGGTTTGGGGGTACAGACGTTGTAGTGACATATGTGATCTTGATCACAACCTATCCATGCCTTTTCATCCTAAGTGACTCACATTGTACTACCCAAAATGAAAAGGGGGAGAGAGGTGGGGCTATTGCTCAGTAGTCACTGACCTCAGAGGGGCACTGGAAACAGAAGTGATCTGGGTGTTAGGCAACTGAATTTTCCCAATGGTGCCTGTATACCTGTTGTGAGTAGCAGTCAATTTAGGTTAAAATTTCCCTAAGGGACTAACATCTAATTCACAAGAGAGAGGTAGATAGTTTGCACAAGGGAGGAAGAATGCAGACTGGGGAAGTTTGGGAGGATAGGGATAGAATTGGTTGTGGTGGAGATAAGCCTCAGGATTGGCTGGCATAGTGAAAGTGGGATGTGGCCTGGTTTCCACCCTTCAACTGAGTTGACACCCACTTCTCCAAAAGGACCTGGGCCCTACGTTGGAGATCACTGTTCTAGCCTATTGAAGTCTTTTTAGATCAGAATTCTGTAACTCAACCATGGACTGTTCAGTCTGAAGTCAGGTCTTATCAGTGACTTTAACCTCTGGTAAACTGACCAGCCCAGGTCAATCCCATGGTTTCTTCCTGCTATTTTCAGTTAGACACAGGCTAGCTCCTCCTCACCCACCTAGTCTCTTGGTGTATAATCCCCAGTATCACCAAGATGAGATACATTGCCATTTTGCTTTGACACAGAGGGAGATACAAAAGGTACATAAAGTTCCAGTTAAGGAAGCAATCCCGGAGTTCCTTAAGGTATGGAGTCATGTATGAGTATCTCATTGAATAAAGAGATTTGAATAATAACCTTTATCCAGAAAGTAGGAATTAAGGGAGTGGAGATAGACACCAGTATTGGACTATCTCTGTTTTCAAAGTTCCTAATCTAACTTTGTGTGTGGAGGCCATAGCTAATGGGTAGTAAGGGTCCAGCTGCACCATACATGAAGCTGCTTCTAGCTTTGCCCTTACTTTCTTGGACAACTTTGTTATGTCAGCTAGAGTTATTGAAGCTGTTGGGAGGACAGAGTTCTAGGAGAGCACCATCTTTTGTGTTTGGCTGATATGCCCCAGGATATCACTGCTCTAAATTTGCCTCATGTCAGTGTGCAAACTTCAAACCACTGACATTCAGAGAGATCCAAGATCATAGCAGGAATCAATCAGTCAAATTACCTAATAAATATTAATTAAGTACTTAATATTCTGGGCATTCTGTTCAGTGCTAGAAATGAAGAAGTCTCTGTCCTCAAGGGGTTAATATTCTACTGGGGAAGATAACTGTACATAGGTAATAACTTTCTACAGTGGTAGAAGGTAGAGGTTTTTTTTTCATTTTGGGAGCCCGCCCTCCACAAAATTCCTATTCTAATGCCTCATCATGATGAAGTGACCCTTGATTCCTGAAAACTACACTAGTAGAGTGCTAGACTAAAAAAGCATTGAGCACAGTCCTAGGGACAGAATGTATCTGCTGTATGGAGAGGTTCATTATAATTAGGTGAGGCAATAAGTGATTAATACCTTGGACATAGAAACCCATAATGCAAAGAAAAATACAAAAATTCAATGCCCCCAAACATCCCTTTCACTACTGCAGTGATGATGTCAGCAGTAAAATTGTCAGAGTAGTAGAGAAGGGAGCAGACAGTTTTGAAAATAAATGAACCATATCAATGATGACATTCTCTGGAAAATATGTTTCATGATTAAGAAATAAAAGGATCCAAAGGCTTGCAGACTCTATAATAGCATGATACAATATTTATAATGAATACTTTCTTCAGAAGATGTTGGACGTGGTAAGTATTCAATAACATCACCAAAAAGTTGCCTGTTTTTTTTCTTTTTTTTTCTTGTCTGCAACCATGACAAATACCTGGACAGTTTTTGTCTTTATTTCTTTAAAGAGTATTTTGTAATTATATTTATTTTTCCTTTTAGATAGTTTATTAATTTCATTAAATGTTTCCCAGTTGCATGTACAAATTTTTAACAATTATTTTTAAAAATTTTGAGTCTCAAATTTTCTGCCTCCCTCCTGCCCCACCCTTTGAGAAAGCAAACAATTTCATATTAATTTTATATGCGAAATCATGGCAAACATATTTCCATATTGGTCATGTTGCAAAAGAAAATGGACAACCCCCCTCCTCCAAAATAAAGAAAATTTAAAGAAAAGTATGCTTCAATCTGCATTCAGAGTTCATCAATTCTGTATTTGGAGGTGGGTATCATTTTTCAACATGAGTCCATTGGAACTGTCTTGTATCATTGTCTTGATCTCTTTCACAGTTGGTCATCCTTACAATATTGCTATTGCTATGTACAATGTTTTCTTGGTTCTGCTCACTTCACTTTGAATCAGTTCATATAAGTCTTCCCAGGTTATTCTGAAAACACCCTGTTCCTCATTTCTTATAACACAATAGTATTCCATCACAATTGTATATCATAACTTATTTATGCCCAATTGTGTATGTCCAATTATTTGCCATCAGAAAAAAAGTTGTTATAAATATTTTTGTACAAATACATCCTTTTCTCTTTTCTTTAATCTCTTTGGAATACAGATCTAGTAGTGTTAATGCAGGGTCAAAGTGTATGCACAATTAGATAGCTTTTTGGGCAGAGTTCCAAATTGTTCTCTACAATGGTTGGACCAGTTCACAACTCTAGCAATGATGAATTAGTGTCCCAATTTTTCCACATTCCCTTCTGCATTTATCATTTTCCTTTTCTGTCATGTAAGCCAATCTGCTATGTGTGAAGTGGTATCTCAGAGTTTCTTTAATTCGCATTTCTCTGATTGATTTAGAGCCTTTTTTATGTGACTATTGATTGCTTTAATTTCTTCTACTGACAACTGCCTGTTTATATCCTTTGACCACTTGTCAACTGAAGAATGGCTCTTGACTGAAAGTGCTCCTCTCCATCCCACTTTTAAACCATGACTCACAAGTGGATATAGGCAGTGGAAATGCCAAATAGAGTCTCTTCTTCTGTCCAGTGCTAGGGAGTTCTTTGTAATTTCTTTCTGACTAGTTGCTAGGTCCCATTACTGTTTCTAGTTTGAGAGTTTTGACTTTATTTTGGTATATGGTGTGAGATTTTGATCTATACCTAAGTTTCTGCCAGCCATACTCTTTTCCAGTTTTCCCAGCAGTTTTTTTTTTCAAGGAGTGGGTTCTTATCCCAGAAGCTGGGACCTTTGGGTTTATCAAATAATAGATTACTATAGTCATTGACTACTGTGTCTTGCATACTTAACCTATTCCACTGATCCACCACTCTATTTCTTAGCTGGTACCAAGCAGTTTTGATGATTGCTGCTTTATAATACAATTTAAGATCTGGAATGGCTAAGCCACCTTCCTCTGCATTTCTTTTCATTAGTTCTCTTGATATTCTGGACCTTTTGTTCTTCCAAATGAATCTTGTTATTATTTTTTCTAACTCTATAAAATAACTTTTTGGTAGTTTGATTGGTATGGCACTGAATAAGTAAGTTAGCTTAGGTAGAATTGTTATTTTTATTATATTAGCTCAGCCTACACATGAGCAACTGATGTTTTTTCAATTATTTAGATCTGACTTTATTTGTATGAAAAGTGTTTTGTAATTGTGTTCATAGAGTTCCTGGGTTTGTTTAGGGAAGTGCACTCCTGAATATTTTATAATGTCTACAGTAAGTTTAAATGGAATTTCTCTTTCTATCTCTTGCTGTTGGGCTTTGTTGGTAATATATAGAAATGCCAAAAATTTATGTGGGTTTATTTTATAGCCTGCAACTTTGCTAAAGTTGTTTATTATTTCAAGTAGTTTTTTACTTGATTCTCTAGGATTCTCTAAGTATGTCATCATGTCATCTGCAAAGAGTGATAGCTTTGTTTTTTTCTTTGCCTGTTCTAATACCTTCAATTTCTTTTTCTTCTCTTATTGCTAAAGCTAACATTTCCAGTATGATATTGAACAACAGTGATGATAATGGACATCCTTGTTTCACCCCTAATCTTACTGGAAATGCTTCTAGCTTGTCCCCATATGATGCTTGCTGAAGGTTTTAGGTAGATGCTATTTATTATTTTAAGGAAGACTCCATTTATTCCTATGCTCTCTAGTGTTTTTAATAGGAATGGGTGTTGTATTTTGTCAAAAACTTTTTCTGCATCTATTGAAAAGATCATGTACTTTCTGTTAGTTTAGTTGTTGATATGATCAATTATGCTGATAGTTTTCCTAATATTGAACCAGTCCTGAATTCCTGGTATAAATCCTACCTGGTCATAGTGTATTGTTTTTGTGATAAGTTGCTGGAATCTATTTACTAATATTTTATTTAAAATTTTTTGTCTATATTCATTAGAAAAATTGGTCTATAATTTTCTTTCTCTGTTTTGACTCTTGCTGGTTTAGGTATCAGCACCATATTTGTATCATAAAAAGAATTTGGTAAGACTCCTTCTTCACCTATTTTCCCAAATAGTCTATATAGTATTGGAATTAATTGTTCTTTAAACGTTTGATAGAGTTTGCTTGTAAATACTTCTGTCCCTGGAGACTTTTTCCTAGGGAGTTCATCAATGACTTGTTCAATTTCTTTTTCTGAGATTGTGTTATTTAAGTATTTTACTTCTTCTGTTAATCTGGGCAATTTATATTTTTCTAAATATGTATCCATTTCACTAAGATTGTCAAATTTATTGGCATACAGTTGGGCAAAATAGTTCTTAATTATTGTTCTAATTTCCTCTTCCTTGGTGGTGGATTCACCCTTTTCATTCTTGATACTAGTAATTTGGTTTTCTTCTTTCTTTTTTTTAAATTAACCAAAGGTTTATCTATTTTATTGGTTTCTTTCATAAAACCAGCTCTTAGTTTTATTTATTAGTTCAATAGTTTTCTTAATTTTTCCTTTGATTTTCAATATTCCTAATTTGGCATTTAATTGAGAATTTTTAATTTGTTCTTTTTCTAGTTTTTTTAATTGTATGCTCAATTCATTGATCTCCTCTTTTTCTATTTTATTTATGTAAGCATTTAGAGATAAAAAACTTCCCCTAAGAATTGCTTTTGCTGCAACCTATAAGTTTTGGTATGTTGTTTCATTATTGTCATTCTCTTGAATGAAGCTAGTGATTGTTTCTATGATTTGTTGTTTGTCCCAATCATTTTTTAGGATTAGATTATTTAGTTTCCAATTGCTTTTTACTTTATCTTTCCATGGCCCTTTATTACATGTAATTTTTATTTCATCATGATCTGAAAAGGATGCATTTAATATTTCTGCCTTTCTGCATTGGATTATGAGGTTTTTGTGCCCTAGTCAATTTTTGTGTATATGCCATGTACCACTGAGAAAAAACTATATTCCTTTCTATCCCCATTCAGTTTTCTCCAGAGGCCTATCATACCTAATTTTTCTAATGTTCTATTCACCTCTTTAACTTCTTTCTTGTTTATTTTGTGGTTAGATTTATCTAGTTTAGAGAGGGGGAGGTTGAGGTCACCCACTAGTATAGTTTTGCTGCCTATGTTTTCTTGTAACTCCCTGAACTTCTGCTCTAAGTATATGGATGCTATGCCATTTGTTTAGTAATTATGTTTAGTAATGATATTACTTCATTACCTATGATGTCTTTTAGCAGGATGTAGTTTCCTTCCTTATCTCTTTTGATAAGATCTATTTTTGCTTTTGCGTTGTCTGAGATCAGGATTTCTACCCCTGTTTTTTTTTACTTCAGCTGAAGCATAATATATTTTACTCTAGCCTTTTACCTTTACCCTGTGTGTGTCACTCTTTTTCAAATGTGTTTCCTGTAAACAACATGTTGTAGGATTATGGTTTTTAATCCATTCTGCTATCCATTTCTGTTTTATAGGAGAGTTCATCACATTCACATTCACAGTAATGACTACTATCTTTGTCTTTCTTTTCATCCTTTCCTCCCTCCCCTCATCCCCTTTATGCTTTTCTTTCTCCTTTCTCCTTTTCCCTCCTCACTAGTGTTTTGCTTTTGACCACCACCTCCCTTAGTCCCTCCTCCCTTCTATTAGCCTCTTCCCTTTTCTTCTCCTTTACCTTTGCTGCTTCTTCCCTCCTTTCTATCCTCCCTTCCTTTTCTTTCCTCTTTTCCCTACTACTGCCAATAGGACAAGTTAGATTTCTGTACCTAACTGATTATGTTATTCCCTTCTTGAGCAAAATCTGATGAGAGTAAGGTTCAAACAATGCTCATCTCCCTCCCTTCTTTCCCCCTGCTGTAATAGGTTTTTGTTTCTTTTCCTGTAATGTAATTTACCCTTGTCTGCCTCCTCTTTTCTCAGTACATTTTCTTAGATCAGATTAATCCACTTACTTGGATCCATTTAATCCATTTGATCGGATTTTTTTTATCATTAAATCAAAGTCAACTTATATCCACTCCCTTTATGTATACTCCTTTAACATGTTGTAATAACAATACAGTTCTCAAGGGTTACACGTGTCATCTTCCCTTGTAGGGATGTAAACAGTTTGCCCTTATTAACAACATATTGTATCTTTCTTTCCCATTTACCTTTTTGTGTCTCTCTTGAGTCTTGTATTTGAAGATCAAATTTTCTGTTGAGCTCTGGTCTTTTTATCAGGAAGGTTTGGAAGTCCCTTATTTTGTTGAATATCCATCTCCTCCCCTGAAAGATGCTCATTTTTGCTGGGTAGTTGATCCTTGGTTGTAATCCAAGCTCCTTTGCCTTACAGATAATCATGTTCCATGACCTATGGTCTTTTAATGTAGATGCTGCAAGGTCTTGTGTAATCCTGACTGTGGTTCCATGATATTTAAATTGTTTCTTTTCTGGCTGCTTGCAGTATTTTCTCTTTGACCTGGTAATTTTGTAATTTGGCTACTATATTCCTTAGTGTTTTCAATTTGGGATCTCTTTCAGGAGGTGATCAGTAGATTCTTTCTATGGATATTTTACCCTTTGGTTCTAGGACCTCAGGGCAGATTTTCTTTGTGATTTCCTAAAAGATACTGTCCAGGCTCTTTCTTTCATCATGATTTTCAGGTAGACCAATAATTTTTAAATTGTCTCTCCTGGATCGATTCTCTAGGTCAGTTGTTTAACCAATAGGTTTTTTACATTTTCATCTATTTTTTCATTCTTTTGTTTCTATTTGACTGATTCTTGCTCTCTCATAGAGTCATGAGCTTCCATTTGCCCAATTCTAATTTTTAACAAATTGTTTTCTTCTACTAGATTTTGTACCTCCTTCCCCATTTGGCCAATTGTACTTTTTAGGGACCTGTTTTCTTCAGTGTACTTTTTTTCCAGTTGACCAATTGTACTTTTTAGGGACTTGTTTTCTTCAGTGTACTTTTTCTTTCTAGTTGGCTAATTGTATTTTTTAGGGACTTATTTTCTTCAGTGTACTTTTTTTCCAGTTGCCCAATTGTGTTTTTTAAGGATTCTTCTACCTCTCTCATTTGACTTTTAAAATCTTTCTTGAGCTCTTCTAAGAAGGCTTTTTGGGCATTAAACCAGTTCATATTCCCTTTTGAGGTTCCAGATGTGGGTTTGTTGACAATGTTGTCCTCTTCAGAATTTCTACTTTGGTCTTCACTGTTCTCATAATATGAATCTATGATATGTTTCCTTTTACTCATGGTGTTTGCTTATTTCCTGGCCTTTAAAGAGATTGAGCTCTCTTGCTGGGGAGCAGAAGGCACTGACCCAAGCTTCTTGTGTTGGGAGGTTTGGGCCTGGTCACTGTCTTTGTGTGCTGGGCCCCCCTGCCCCCCCCCCCCCCCATGTTGGCAGTTGGAGGCTATAGGGTTCTGGCAGCTTGCCTGGTGTTAGGATGGAAATCATCAACACTGGAACTCTAGGGGTAGGATTGGGTAGTCTGGTTCCTGGATGTTGCCTGCTTTTCCTTTCCTTTTGCTTTCTTCAGCTCCTTTCAGATGGATGTTGCAGGATATTTATCTGCCTGGGGCTCCTTGGAGCACTTCACAGATTTTTGCTGAGGCACTGGGAGACTGCTGCAGAATGCTGAGGCACCTAGTGGTTTTCTGAGCTGGTTTCCACTGGTTCTCCTGCCCTCACTGAGGCATTCAGGGGTATAGGTATTAGTATTTGCCTGCTACACCACCTGAGTTTCAGGATCTCCTCCTGGTATGCTAAAGTGGGACTTTCTGCTAGCTTGCTGGGACCTCCCTTTCCATACTGCTTCCCTTCACCCAGGGAAAGAGGGGTCTTTCCCATTAATCCCTCAAGCTACCTGGGCTACTGGACTGCTGCTCCCCCTCTTGATTCTGGCTCAGCTGTTCCAGGGTTTTTCCTGGGGCAATATTTTCTGGGCTTTCAGAGGTTGATATGGGAGGGTGAGAGCAATTACCTTTTTACTCCACTATCTTGGCTCCCAGAAGTGGAAGGCTTAAAACCTGTTCTTTTCAAAGCTATATTTCAAGGAATCATAAATGAAAATTTCACAGTACAAAAGCAAATTGTGACAGCTTTTCAAGAAAATGATAAATGAATAAAAATTTTTAAAATCTAGCCCTCAAAACCCCAAATATCTTATATGTGGCAAGGGAAGAAGGAGGAGGAGAAAGAGGAGGAGGAGGATAGCAGCAATGACAAGAACAAAAACAAGAAAAAGAAAAATAAGAAAAAGAAAAAGAAGAACAAGAGCAACATCATGAAGAAGAACAAGAACAAGAACATGAAGAAGAACAACAAGAAGAAGAGAATAGCAGCATCCTCCAACTTCTGCTTGAACTGGCAGATTGGGTCCCCCGAGGGCAGCTACTACTAGTCTCAGATAAAAACATAAAAGATCCCTGGGATTTATATATTGATTTAGAAAACCACCTTGTAACATTATCTATGTTCTATCATATTTTTGTTTATTTTTGTAAGCATCTCCTAATTATATTTTAATCTGATTCCCACTTGAAAGTTGTCTGTAGATTGTATGTTTGATTCCTCTAACCTAGAACACTGAGAGGTGAAGGGAATTGCCCAGGGTTACACAGTATGTGGAAGGTGAGACTTGATTCTAGATCATCCTAGTTTGGGACTTGGTCTTCTAGTTACTATTCTACACTGCCCTTTCAACCCTTATAACAAAAAATTTAAAAAGGAAGAAGAGGGTTCTACTACTAATCAATATATCAACTATATCGAACATTATACACACTTTTCCACTTTGTAGAACCTCACATCTTCACCAATGGGAAAGATACACTTTCATAGCTTCTTTCAGGTCAAGCTCAGTCATTAAAATTATACATCAATTCTCTCTCTCTCTCTCTCTCTCATTATAGTTGTTCTTACTATTTACATTGGTTTGGTCAGTGTATGTGTTGGTTTCCTGGTTCTACTTCGTGTTCAAATAAGTCTCTTCATGCTTCTTTGTATTTTGCATATTAACCATTTTTATGGCTTAGTGATATTCCATTACATTTATGTAATGCAATTTACTTAGTCATACTTCAACTAATGTTCATCTACCTTTTCCCCAGTTCTTTTTTACTATTAAAAGTGTTGCTATACAATACCACTACTAGGTCTGTATTCTAAATAGATTTTTTTAAAAAATGGGGGAAAGGACCTATTTGTATGAGGGTATTTATAGCAGCTCTTTTTGCGGTAGCTAAGAATTTGAAATTGAAGGGATGCCCATTGAACAGGGAGTGACTGAATAAATTGTAGTATATGATTGTAATGAAATAATATCATGCTATAATAAATTATTTCAGGGGGCAGTGAGGTGGCACAGTAGATAGAGCACTAGCTCTGGAGTCTGGAGAACCTGAGTTCAAATCCAGCCTCAGACACATAACACTCACTAGCTGTGTGACTCTGGGCAAGTCACTTAACTCCCTAATTACCTCACCGAAAAAAAAAACATTATTTCAGAATGGTTTCAGAAAAATCTGGAAAGACTTACATGAACTGATTCAGAGTAAAGTGAGTAGAACCAGGAGAACATTGTACACAGTAACAGCAATATTGTATAATGAACAACTGTGAATGACTTAGCTATTGTCAGCAATATAACAATCCAAGATAATCTCAAAAAATATGTGATTAAAAATGCTATCTACCTCTGTAAAAAAGAACTATTGGAGTCTGAATATAGACTAAAGCATACCATTTTTTCTTTTCTTTTCATTTCTTCTTTCTTTCTTTTTCTTCCTTCCTTTTTTCCTTCCTTCATTCCTTTCTTTCTTTCTTGTTTTCTTCCACAAAATGGATAATATGCAAATATGTTTTACATGATTGCAAATGTATAACTTATGCCATGTTGCTTACTATCTGGGGTGAGGGGAGTGAGGGATAGAATCTGGAACTCAAAATTTAAAAAAATGCTAAAATTGTTTTTACATACAATTTGGGGAAAATCAAATATTATTTTTAAAAGTGTTGCTATAAATATTTTGGTACATATGGAACCTTCCTTATTAATCATGTCTTCCTTCTGACATATTCCTAGGAGTCAGATGTCTAGGACAAAAGGGAAATTTGACTATATCTTAATCGGCAAGAAATGACTGGTTAGTGTTGAGAGACATTTCCAAATTATCTGTCTGTATTTAGTCAAACCTTTGACTCATTAAAGCAACAGTTAATTAAAATAAGACATTAAAATAAAACAAATTAGAAATTTTTTTCTTAAACTCTATTCTGACCCATTTAAACATATTACTCAGAGTGAAAAATGGAAAACGGATTGAGGAAAAGGCATCAAATGGACTATCACCATTTTCTATAGAAGTTAAGCCAATGGAAAAGGTCAATAGAGACCAGAAACTTTGTCAGCTAGAAAAAAATTCTTCTTATCAACCTGAAAGACAGAAGCGAAGAGCAATACTGGTTTAGAATATAAACTTATTTGCTAAATGTTATCGGAGGAGAATGGCGGAATGTTATGAATAGGATTGACTCAAAAAATAATGGAGTGGTGAAAGATGAAACAAATCTACTGAAAGTTTGTTGTTAGATTCAAATTGGGTGAGCCCAAGAGCATTCATAGTTGAAACTAGAAGGAGGGCTAGAGACAAATAAGAACAGATATGCCAGAATTTCTATAACTATTTATTTAGCAAATATTGTAAAACTATTATATTTAGTCCCTTAATGCCTATCTCCATTATGCTGTGTGCTAAAGTACAAAGCACTGTTTAAAAAATGAAGACGGAAAGAGAAGCCCAATGAGATCAAATACCCAAAGGTAAATCTGAGTTAGGGGTGACACAGTTTTAAAGGTATTGAAAGATCAAGTTTTAAGATATCTGAAAGAAAGGAAGAAACTAATAAATAAAAAAAACCCAACAACTATGGAATGAATTATTACCAAAAGTAAGGCAATCCAGAAGGCTTCAGTAACTATAGACCTATCTGCCTTCCTTCTCACGTTTATAAAATCTTCAGGATAGTTATCTACACGTGTATCAAGAGTATCCATGCAGAGAATGTACAAGGTTTTGCAAAAGATTTTCTACAGTATATTGTATTTTATAGGTACATAGTTCAGTGAAAAACATAGAGACTGAAACATATTGCTCTTTATTATTATTATTACTTTTTTTTAAGTACTTGATTCAGTAGAACATTCACACACTTTCTAAGAAAGTGTCATTCATATGTTAAAATCGTAAAGACTGTTTTGTAGAGTTAACTACCTAGAGAACTGAATTCAAGAATCTTCTCTCAGTAGCATGTGAGGTATAAAACAAAGTGCTAAATGTTTGCCAAGAATGATTATTCCAGCCCTGGAGAATATCCATTTATTAAGCACTTACAATTTATAAGTTCAAATGGAAAAGAGATTCTCTATAGGTGGTGAGGTCTTCTATTTGTTCCTCTTTCCAGAAAACATTCTGATTTCATTAAGCTGCACAATACTAAGAAGGCTACACAGTCAGACCTATGACTACTTCAAAGAAATCAGCCTAACAAACCACACAGGAAAAGACAACTGAATGAAAAATGTGTATTGTCTAGACTACGGCATGCAGTTGAACATACAGTAAATTGAATTAATTCACAAGCGTACATGTCTTGGATAGGAAATGTAGTTAGAAAATGAACTAGTCCCAAATTTTAATCAGAAGAAGAAAGTTTAATGGATTATCTTTGGAAAACTATATAGTGTTTTCGAATTACTTTTGCACAAAAATGCATATTTTAAACACCAATAGTCTTCTGGTGATACTGTATGCTAGGTTGGCAAGCATTGTTCCATGAGTCAAATCTGTCCTACCACCTGTTTTTGTTCAACCTGAGGGTTAAGAATGTTTTTTATAAAATGTTTACTTTCTTAGCTCTTTTGTTGTTTTTCAGTTGTTTCTGACTCTTCAAGATCCCATTTGCGGTTTTCTTGGCAAAGATACTGGAAGGTTTGCCATTTCCTTCTCCAGCTCATTTTAGAGATGAGGAAACTTAGGCAAGCAGGGTTAAGTAACTTGTCCAGGGTCACATTGCTAGTAAGTATCTGAGGTCAGATTTGAACTCAGGAAGATGAGTCTTCAGGCCCAGCACTTTATTCACTGTACCACCTCAATGCCCTTCTTAACTCCAGGGCATACAAAAATAGGCAGAAGGCCAGAGCTGATCTGCTGTCTGTAGTTTATTGTTTCCTATACTATACTTGTTGATTGACTACTAATATTATAGTAGTCAATCAGCAATTGTTTACTAGATGCCTGCTAGGGGCTAGAGAGTTTGTCTCTGGCAATAATAATAATCATAATAATAACAATAATAACTTACATATACTACCCTTTAAATTTTGCAAAGTATTTTACACACATTATCCCATTTAGGCATTATGCAACAACTTTTAAGTTAGATGATGCAGGACTTATTTTACCTATTTACAGATATTATCTATAAAATGCTTAGCACAGGATCTGATACATAGTAGGCACTTAATAAATTTTTGTTGCCTTCTCCTTCCCCTAGATGAGGAAACTGAGGCTCAGAGAGGTTGTGATACATCCATGTCCACATAATTAGTAAATGTTGGAGTTTTGATACAAACCTGTCTTCTTGATTACAAGTTTGGCACTGTATATATTATACCTTTCTGTCCTCCAATATGAAAATTTTTAAAGAATTAAAATTGTGGATTACCCCAAAGAATTGCTAAACCTGTGCTATGTAATATTCTGTTAGTATGTCCCAGGCACAACTTGTTCCCTTCCCAGAACTCTTTAGTGAAGAATAATGTCCACATCCTGGGCAAAGGTGAGCATGCCCATTTAAAACGATTATATTTTATATCACCACCAACTGTAATAGGATTGACATCTGAGGTTGAAGAGATGCCATCACTCATGGGACAAGAAGCACTCTATCCTAGTTATATCAACGAAAGGGTAAATTATACCTGGAACAATCACTTTCAGAAACAACTAAGCACTTAGGTCATCCCAGTTATACTGCAAATCCTTCAAGTTTCAGAATTTACACTGATTAATTTCCATTTAACCTATTCATAACACTTGGCTCTCTTTTGCTATTTTCCTGCATCAAGGGGAAAATTCCTGCACCAAATGACTCCTACCTTCCTTGTGTTCTTATGCTATTCCCTTAATTCTTTTCTGTATAGTTTTATGCAATTTGCCTCATACTTTTGACTTTTGTCGTTTTTTAATCTAGTCCCTTCATTACCTAGCATTGTTCTTATTTTCTCCTTTTCATGACAACTTATTCAATTTAGTTAAATAATTATTTATTATATAGTTATGATTGTAACTCATTTAGTTGTATTTGTATATCTATCAAGTAGCTTCTCATGTCTATTCAAAATCTGTAAATTACTCAAAATGCCCCAATTTTCTTCTCGATTTTGAAGTCACGCAGGCCCTTTCAGTATTTGTATTCTCAAAGAAACACCAGAAAATATCAAATAGTTGATTAAATAACTAAAAATCAATCTTCTCCAGGTAGCAAATCAAACCAGTTTAAAACATCACACAAGGACATAAAACAATAATTCAGGAATTGTGGTTAGATCTCAATTATGTATTCTCAGGGTTATACATGAAAATCCCTTTGCATAATAGACATATGCATTAACTACCGGGCAAAGTGCTACCCACTTGCAGTCAGTGTTCATTCCCGGATAAAGAAAACAGAGGTTAATTACTCACATAAGCATGCAAAATTTATTTCAAGTTTCAGGAAGACCTAAGTTTTGTCAGTTGATGGAACTATTGAGCTAACGGGGTAAAACTGTCTCAACTGCTGGGAGAGATTCCCAGCTTAACAGAGAATGTCTATTTCTCTAGCATGTTTTTCCAGAAGTGTGACATCTGTCACTTAAGGAGCATCATCAGGGTGTAGTACTGACTATCCATACCACTGCTGGAGCAATAGTCAGCCACACTATACCCCCTGTTCTATAAACCTGAACAAATAACATATTGGGAAACATAGTCCTTCATGTTACTATGTCCATAGGCACCTTTTGATATGGGCCCTTGTGGCCCAGGGAACAAAAAAGGGAGATAGGTGGGTATTAATTCAATTCAATTAAATATTTATTAAAAGCTAACTAAAGATATCGTTTTATAACAGGGGAATTCAAAGAAGAAGGAGAGTAGGAGCAATGAGAAGAAGTTGCAAAGAGGCAGTTTTAGGTTTGAGGGAAGAAAAGTAATTTCTAATACTATCCAAATTACTCTCCAGATCCCAAAATGGCTTGCCCTGGGAAATAGTGTTTAATCTCTAACACTCTAAATGAATGGAGGTAGGTTTTTATGAACACAAGAAAATGGATAATGAGTGAAAGGAAGAGATCTCAGATGAAGGTAAGAGAGCTTGTTGATGACAGAAGAGCTGGACATCAGACTCTTTAGCCTTCAGTTTCCATAGTCCATTTTTCCTCCTTCTGCCTTCTGCATTCCTTGGTCTCCTTTTTTAAACATTCCCTTTTCTTCATTCACTCAACACCTCTCTCTCTCTCTCTTTCTCTCAGGTCTTTCAATGATCACTCACAATGGTTCACCAATCACATTTGCCAGTACTGTTAATAACCTAGGATTCAGATCTTCTAGACATAGGGTATTAATTTATCAAGTTCAGATAAGTGCTGTCTGAACATTTCTGTAGTTTTCTTGGATTATCATAACTACTACTCCAAACCACTTTTGTTTTATCTTTCCAAATCTGAAAATCATTCTCCTTAGAAAGGATGACAAAATAAGAATTGAATCATTCAGCCTTCTTATGGTTATCTATAATCATCATCCTTTCTACTTGGTCCAGTGGTCCTATCCCTTCCTATTTTCTCTCTGTGATTCTTTTTTTGTCCCTAACATAACAAAAACAAAACAAACAAACAAAAAAATCCAACCTTTTTCATTATTAGTATTCATTGCCACACTCAACTTATTCTTGGCTTTTTGCACTTTTAGCACTAATCTTTAAAGGGTCATGCTACTCTTTTATATTCATCCTCAATTACTTGGCTTTTCTTCCATCTTCCACAAAGGGGTCAAAATATGCTGTTCTGGGCCCTCAAGTGCCCACAACATTCCTGTGTGAGGCTAGAACCAGAGTAATATGTAATTGGGAAACATTTAACAAAGTAAACAATAAAACAGATAATATTATGTTTTAAAACTAAGTCAATATGCAGCCCCCAGGGATCCTTATGTATGACTTAGGGGCTCCATTTCTATTTGAGTTTGACTGTTCTATACATGTCTTTTGAAATCTGACTTGGTCAGTGAGCAGCTTGTTTACCCACATCTGTCTTTTTAGGGTGACCTCTTTTTTTCCTCTTCAATGGAATAATTTTTGCTTGTGTTGTCATAATTTCACCTCTGAGAGTCTCTTTCGGACAAAATTTCACAGTGAGATATTAGGTCTTTGGCTTTTACCCATCCTTTTTGTATTCCCTTTGAAATCTGCTCTCTCAAAATGCATGGTTTGTGTCAGACTATATGCCCAATTTTCCTCTCTTTTTAATACACACTTTATGATGGCCACTGGTTTCCAATGTTCCTGTCATTTCTACTACAGCTACTAATTCTTTTTTGTTGATGGGAATCAGGTTGAGAATAATCATTTTCTCATTGCTTCCTCCATATTTTAAAGGATGATATTATCATTAAGGTATCAGTTTGAAGCCTATGAACATATTGCTTTTAATACATAAAAGATTTTATCTTAGTTGAATCTCCCCATGGCTCTACACTACTATTTTTATATCAGACAGATGTTACTTCTTGTTCTATAAGGTTAATGGAAGCCCAACCAACTGGACTGATCTGTTTATGTAGACTTGTTTCAAATGAAGGGGAAGCTTTTGTGTCCTGGTTAGACTTTGCTCTCTGAAACTTATATTAGATTATAAATTCATCAAGGGGAGAAGAAAGGTCTACTTTTTCTTTCTTCTTTCCCTATTTGATTGTACATATAGTGCATTTTTTTTTAAATTAAAAAAAAAAACTCTAGTTCAATAGGATGTTCTGGAAGTAGTTAGCCATGGGGGTACGGGTGGAATTTTTTTTAAAATAGAATTTATATAGTAATATTTTCTTGTGTAGCAGCCTAAAATTACCTCTGAGAAGCCTTAAAGATTACCTTATTCAATGGCATATATAGTATATATACATATGTATATATGTGTATACATATATATATATACACAAATATGATATGTGTGTGTGTGTGTGTGTGTGTGTATTTGTTTTTTCCTACCACTGATTTCATTTTCATTATGGGAAAAGGTTTTGGTTGAACTTTTCGCTGGTTTCATTTCCTAAACCATGAATTACAGGACTAATATTTAAAGCATTTCTCTAGTAAGTAAGTTTGGGAGTTATGTGAAAAGGGGTATTATGACTAAGTAATAAAGATTGTTTGAATGATGATCCATTTTTCTTTATCATGACAGACAACCTTGTCTTGCACATCTTTTACTTCATAATAGATGATAAATTTTATTTATAGCAAGAGGTAGTCTGGAATAAGCAATATGCCTAGAGATGAGCACGTACCCTCCAAGAACTGGGCAATCTAAGTGAGGCCCAGTAGTGCAATAGAGAAGGAGCTAGAGTTAGAGTTAGGACATCTGAATCTCAGTTTGGGAATCAATGATTATGTGACACTTAACCTCTGTGAATCTCAGGTTCCTTTTCTATAAAATGGGGATAATAGTAGCACCTATTTCCCAGAATTGTTATAAGAATGAAATGAGATAGTTGTAATGTTTTACAAACCTTAAAACACTATGTAAATTATTATTATTCTTCCTACTAAGACTGGTTGGCAATTGCAATCATGCCCTTGTTGGCATCATAAAAGTCTTATTTATTGTAAGATTCACTGTCTGCTTATGATGCACCTACTCTATGTTGCTAAAAGGACTCTATGTTGCTAAAAGAACTCTATGTTGCCAAAAAGAAAAAAAAAGGAATTCATGCTGATCAACTTTACTATAAATTCAGGCTCTCTAAAGTTGGTTGGTTATCTAACATCACTGCTGTTTGGTGATTTTATTGTTCATCTTTTGGTGATTCTACTTTGCATTCTGCATAAAAACTCTTCCAAACATTTTTGTATCTGACTTTTTAGACCAGCAGCCACTCTTTTACCCACTAACTTCATTGAATGAATTGAGTGCATCTGATACAAACATCTACCACTATTCTCTTCTCCTCCATGAAATTGCTCTATTGTGCCCAAATATCCTTTCTTTCTTAGCACTTATCTCTAAGAAATAAAAAAGGCCAATGTTTATAGAGAGCTTTAATGTTGGCGAAAGAGCTGACCTATACGATCTTCTTTGATCCTTTAAAAAACACTGTCACAATAGGTGCTAATGTTTCCTCCTTTTACAGCTGGGGAAATTGAGATTCAGAGAACTTAAGTGACTTGAACAAGGTCACACAGCGAATAAGTGCTTGCGGCATGATTTAAACTCCTGTCTTCTAGATTCCAAGTGTGGTGCTCTATCCATTTTACAACATGGTGTATCTCTTCCTTGTCAAGGATCTATCCCTTCCTGCCTCTTCTTGGATCATTACTCTTATCTATTGATTATTCTTTCTCTTTTTAACTTTAATATCTACCTCTCCATTGCTTCATATCTTACATTTATAATCTTTTCATATCTCTCTTATCCTAAAATAACCCCCTCTTCCACCCGGTTATCCTGCAAGTTACCGTCCCATCTCCTTCTGTTCTTCACCAAAATTCTTGAACAAATAGTCCATACAACAGGCCTGAAGTTCTTTACCACACACTTACTCCTTGATTCCTTATGGTGTGGCTTTGGCCTACACCATTGTAACAAAATCCATTTCTTGAAGATTGTCCATAAATAAGTTCTTAATTGTTAAATCAAATAGCCTTCTTTTCATAGACATCATATCCCTTAACTTTTCTTCAACATTTAACACCATCTAGCATCATCTTTTTTCTCTTGACATATTTCTCCCCTTTACTTTCTTGACACTGAACTCTCCTAGCTATCATTTCTCTGTTTTTATGCCTCTTTCGCTTGTTCCTCTTTCTTTTCCCTCTCTGCATTGTGTTTTTTAATAATATCATTAGCTTCCATAGCTTCAACTGATAATTATAACCTTTATGAAATAATATCAACAGGGAAATTTCCAGTTCAAAATGATTCTCTGAGTTTCCATCCTCTATTTCCAGTGGCTTGCTGAATCTCTGTAACTGGTACCTCAAGTTCAGCATGCCCAAAAGAAATTCATTGATACATTCCAAAATCAGCTCTTCCTGCTAGCTTTCTTAATTCTGTTAATATCACCAGGATTCTCCCCATCACTCAGCCTTGAAACCAAAGTTCATTTTTGGTTACCATGTCCAACTAAATGTAAAATCCTATTGATTTTTACCATGTATCCCTTGATTTCCAATTTCATTGCCACCAATCTAGGTTTATCATCTGGTTCCTAAATGGTATCTTTATTTCCAATATCTCCCTCCTCTACCCCATCCTACACATTATTCACAGTTTAATCTTCTAGAAGTATATTTGAAATCATGTTGCTCCCAAAACAGAATCCTTTAATGACTCTTCAGGGCCTATCAAATTAAATCTAAATGCCTTTGCCCGGCTCCTGAGGTTATCCAATGCTTTGCCTTCAGCCTAACTTTTAAAGCTTAGATAACACTCAATCCTATTGTGTATCCAAAGTGGACCATTCAGTATTGCTGCAGACATACGCTGTGGCTTTTTACTTTTACTTAGGCTATTCTTTCTATCTAAATACTTTCCTCTCTCCTCTTTGTCTTCACAATCCCACCCATCATCAAATCAAACATTTTGTGAAACAATACTAGATCTGTCTGGTCATATGCAACATCTCTCACTTCTGGATCTCTCACATAGTTTATTGTACCTCTCTTATAGCATGTTTTTATAAATATTAAGCTTTCATGCAAAATAATGTTGAATTGCATTTTCAAATTAATTATTTTTCAAATAAAAATTCTCTCTTCTTCTGTTATTAGTAACACTGGGGGGAGAAAGGAAAACAAAATATTTGTAACAAATATACATAGTCAAGTAAAACAAATGTCCTCATTAATTATGTCCAAAATATATTTCTCATACTGAACCCTGAGTCCATTCTAAATTAAAAAAAAAATCACAGAGGGTATTGATAACATGGTATAAGCATAACTTTAAATGAATTTTCTGGTAGAATGTTCATTCTGGTTCTGGGGACAGTTCCTTGAATTTTGGCATGTTATTTAAAGAATAGAAATAGCTCATGCAAAATAACAACAACAACAACAACAACAAGGGGTTTCTTAGAATTCCTGTAACAATGAAGGGTATCTAGGTGGTGCAGTGGATAAAGGGCCAGGACTTAAGTCAGGAAATCTTCCTGATTTCCCATCTGGCCTCAGACCCTTACTAGCTTTGTGACTCTGGGCAGGTCACTTAACCCTATTTGCCTCATTTTCCTCATCTGTAAAATGAGCTGGAAAAGGAAATGGCAAACCACTCTAGTATCTTTACCAACAAAATCCCAAATGGAGTCATGAGGAATCAATCATGACTGAACAACAATAACATAACAATGAAATAACACAGAACTCCTACTCAAAAGTCAAACAAGCCAAAGGGACTAGAATAGAAAGCCTAAGCAACAATTTAGTCATCCTACTGTAATTCAGTTTTATTTGAAGAAATTATATACAACCTCTGAGATTAAAGCATAACAAGTTAGGTTTCAACAACTTCATCAAAAAGATAAACATGACACAGCCCCCTCTCTGTCTTTAACCTACCAACACTGGCCTGCTCTTCTCAGCATCCCCGTAAATGGAATGTGGGCTAGCCTGTTCCATAACACATATCACATATATACCCTTCTAAATAGTGTACTAACTTCTTGGTTTGCAGGCTCAGAATACTAAGGAAATCACATATCCATGAAAGGATTATTAACTTCTTCTGGCCAATCCATTGTCTCTCATGCAAACATAACAAGCAATCTGCCAGTTTTTTCTTATGGCTGTAATGTCTATACAAAGCAAGGCAGGAATTAATGTTCACATTTCTTTCTCAGAAGTCAAAGCAAAGCCATCCTTTCCCTACTTCATTTATCCAGGCTCACAGCTCTGACTATAATTTGGTGCTTTATCTTTAATGCTTGGGCACGGGTGAAATGAATGCACTTTATATGGGCAACACACCTGGGAGATGCTGCAGTACTCTATCTAATGAAAGAGATACATAGAACAAAAGGAATGCACTAAGGTAGTCGCAGAGACACTGCAGAAACACCAGCTGTGTCTATGATGATAATATGGAGAAACTCACTCATACTCAGCTTACCTTTTAAAGACCTGGATTAACACCCATGCATTGCAGACTTTAAACATTTCCTTCATTGGCCAAAAAGTGCTTTAAGGTCAATGTTGTTGTTGTTCAGTTGTTCTGCTGTTGTGTCTAATGCCTCATGACCCCATTTGGGCTTTCCTTGGCAAAGATACTGGAATGGTTTGCCATTTTCTTCTCCAGCTCATTTTACAGATGAGGAACTAAGGCAAACAGGGTTCAGTGACTTGACCAAGGTCTCACAGCTAGCAAGTTTCTGAGGCCAGATTTGAACAAAGGAAGATGAATCTTCCTGACTCCAGGTTCATCACTAAACCTGGGTCTATTCATTGGACCACCATCTGCCCCAAGTCAACCTGGCGCAAGGCCAAATTAACTCAGTAAGCAATAGAATATTTGCCTGGGGGAATATACTCATAGCATTGATGCAAGGGGTCTTATAGGAGGAGGGAGAGGAGGGATGGTTAGAAGTAACTTGGTATTCCTGGGAAACTTTGCTTAGTGGCCCAGCTTCATGAAAATTTGTGCCAGGCTATTTTGTGAGAGTGATCCCTCTCTCTGCATTTGCACCTGCTTCCCCACCTCACCCTCCACTAGCACAACTTGCAGATATGTCAAAGAAGAAAGCATCAAGAGTATACTTTTATAGAATTGTTTACCATTTTAGCCCAAACTTATTGCTACCAAAGCAATGCATTATATATAGAAATAAGAACTATTAGATCCAAGGTGTAAATATCATTGCCTGGACTGGACTTTATTCACATTTTTCATTTGCCCACAGCCTGATTTCTCTCAGACCCACCCTAATTTCTTTTCACATCCTAGTCTATAGCCTGAGTAAATTTCCATGGCTGCTTCAAGGATGATTCATTTAGCATTTACACAATGCTTTTTGCCTTTAAAGCATCTGGTATGGTGCCCATATTTCTTGTATATGAATCCTGGATGCTGTAATGGGTTGGATGAACACATGGGGCCTAGTTCATAGACTAATTCCCCTGGGAGACTAACATATGAAAGTTGAAAGATCAGTGCCAGGTAGTTCAGAGAATGGGCCCCCGTTTATTCTCATCATAGCAGTTATCTTTATGTAACTACTGAATAATTTCATTTATATTTATATATTAAAAGTTGTTCCAGAAGTGATTTTAACTATGTACTGAGGAATTCCTCATTTGGAACCTCCAACCATTGATATAAATAGCAATTTCACTCTTAGAGGGTTGCTTGGGACACTGAGAAGAGTCTCACTGACCCTACCCCACCCATCCATGGCCATATCATCGAAGAGAATGGACTGTCCAAACCAAGAGCTGAGATATGAAAAACTAGACATATGCAGGAAAGGCAGCTTCTTCAGTGTGGAGAGAAGTACAGCTCCAATACTCTACAAGGGCCCTGACAAACCACTCCAGTGTCTTTGCCACAAAACCCCAAATGGGGTCACAAAGAACTGGACATGACAGAAAAACTACTGAACAACAAGGATGGGCTCTGAGCAAGGCACTGGATTTATATCAGAAGAAGTCTTCTTCCTTTTTTCCAAGGCTAGCCTAAATATTTCCTCAATTATATCTCCTCAGGCCTTCTCTAGGATCTTTATTGCTCAATTATTCCCTCATGAATATCCAATCTGTCCTCAGTTTACAAACTTTCTTAAGTCTCTTTAATTAAACAATACCAAACAACACTCACAAGACCCTACTTCATCTCTCCCTTACCATCTAGTCAAAATTAGAGATTGTACCTCAATTGTGTAAAATTAAGAGTCAGCAATAAAACACTTAGCTTATGCTTTTATTACAGTGTTTGTCACATTTGCATATTCAATTTGGTCAATCAGGCAATTTCTTCCAAATATTCTCACTTCACAATCTCCTTTATCTTCCACTTTTTCCCACTGTCCAAGGCCTACCCCCAGTCATTCACCTAAATGACTGATGTTGCCTTAATGAATTCTATAAGAATATTTGATAACGGCAAGATGATCTATGTTGACAAATGGGTAAAACATGATGGTGGAAAGGACTAGTTGGATATTGTCCTGGCTTCCAGATGAAAGATAAAGTCAGTTCCAAATTGACTCTTTTATCTAGTAATCCAGTACTGACCTATGAGATGCTTGACTTTCAGACTTAACTGACAGCTAACTTTCAGATAGAAAGGCTTCCTTTCAAAGATATGATTTTTAGTTGGGACTTAAAGGAAGCCAGGGAAACCAGTAGGTGAGGGAGAGCATTCTAGATATGGGGGACAGCCTGAGAAAATGGAATGATTTGTTCATCAAACAGCAAGGAGACCAGTGTCACTGGATTGAAAAGTACTTGACAGGGAGTAAGGTATAAGATGACTGGACAAGTAGGAGGAAATAGGCTATAGAAGGATTTGAATGCTAAACAAAGCATTTTGTATTTGATCCTGGAGGCAATAGGGAGCTATTGCAGTTCATTAAATAGTGGGGTGACATGGTCAGTCAGACCTGCACTTTAGGAAAATCACTTTGGTAGCTTAATGGAGGATGGTTTGGAATGGAGAGACATTTGCAGCAAGTAGATCTACCAGTAGGCTATTACAGTAGCCCAATACAATTACAATAATCCAAGCATGAGGTGATAAGGGCCTTAGACCACAATAGTGGCAGTGTCAGAGAAGAAGATGTATTTGAAAGATCTTGAAAAGATGAAATCAACAGGTCTTGGACACAAATTGAATATGGGGAGTGGTGGAAGGAATTAAAGCTGATAGCTAAGTTGTGAGCCTGAGGGACTGGGAGGATGGGGTTGCCCCCTCTCTAGTTATAGGGAACCTAGGAGAAAAGGAGAGTTTTGGGGAAAAGGTAATAAGTTCTATTTTGGGCATTTTGAATTTAAGATGTCTACTTATCCAGTTTGAGATGTCTGAAAGGCAGTTGGAGATTCGAGATTGGAGGTCAGCAAAGAGGTTGGGGCAGGACAGGTGGATTTGTAAATCATCAGCATAGAGATGATAATTAAATCCATGGAAGCTGATGAGATCACAAAGTGAAATAGTATATATAGAGAAGAGATAATATAGATATAAGATAGATATATAGTTAAGGACAAAACCTTGTAGGACATCTATGTTTAGGGTGCATGATTTGGAAAATGATCCAGCAAAGGAGACTGAGAAAGAGTGGTTAGATAGGTAGGAGGAGAACCAGGAGAGAGTGGTGTCCCAAAAACCTAGAAAGAAGAGAATATTTGTCAGGAGAGAGTGATCAACAATTTCTGAGAGAAATTGGAAGGGAGAAAGAATCAAGGCAGGAATACCTTTAACCAAAGTTTATCTAAATAATTTAGGAAGTTGTCAAAAGGAGAAGAACTAGGGCCATGGCAGTGGGAATAGACTAGGAGAAATAAGAGAGATACTATAGAAATTTAATCACATGTCTTGATGACTAATTGGGTATAAGAAGTGAAGAGGAAAGAAGAATTAAGGATAACCCACAAGATTACAAATATGAAAGACTGAATGGGTGAATGACCATGCCAAAGACAGAAACATTAAAGACCAACAACAGAATATTTAGGGGAAAATATTGTGTGTGGGTTTATGTGTCTTTGTGTCTGTGTTTAATTTGAGGTGCTCATGGTGATGGGGTTGGGATCTGGGCCCCATATAGGAAAAACCCTGGACTTTCCCACATAGCCAAATCTCTGGTGGTCCCCTGAGGCTATAATCCCATCAACTGGCCTTTCATTGTGGACCTCCTTATGGCCCCAGGCCATTTCTCTATTCTCCCTTGGCCTTGTGGTCCAGGTCTCTGGAATTCTATTACCTCATAGACTACTTGGCCACTCCTAAATCCCTCCCATAGTCTTTCTGTATATAAGGTCCATCTTGTCTCCATTAAAATGCTTAGATTCTTATAATCTAGCCACTTCTCTGATTCCTAAAATCTAGTCACTGCTTACCCATGTTCAGACTCCTTAAGAGCCTGCCCAATAAACCTTGTTTATGGCTGAAAGAAGGTTTGGGTAGAATTCTTTCGGGCAGGACCCACTTGTTGTGATTTTGGGGTCCCAGGACCCCTGAACCCTTAAACCACATCAGTGGGACAAAAGGTTATGGGCAGCTGAATATACAGTTCCAGAGCTTGAAAGAAAGTCAGAACTGGGGATATAGATTCCCTTGAATGCCAGGCTAAATGGTAGGCGAACAGAAACCACTGAACATTTTTGAGCACACAAGTGACAGGACCAAACCTATGAATGAAAATGGTTTTGTCAGCAATATCAATCACTTGTTAAACATTTATTAAGCACTTACTATGTGCCAGGCACTGTGCTAAGTACTAGAGATAGAGAAATAGGCAAAAAACAGTCCTTGAAATCAAGGAACTCACAATCATAAGGGGGAGACAACAAATACATTATATATTAGATAAATGAGAAATAATTCAGGGAAGACACTAGAATAAGAGAGATTGGGAAAGATTTCCAATAGAATATGGGATTTTAATCACTTAGCCTCTTTGAACCTCAGTTTCCTCATCTGTACAATGGGAGACATCTGCTAGATTTCATCTAAAGACCATTCCAGCTCAACATCTATGCACCTAGGATACGGTTGCCTAGAACGTTCTTTCCTGCCTATTTCTTAAAGCTTATCTTTGTGGCTATGTTGTTAGTCACTTATGCTCTGCTCTGCTTTTCTCAGGGCTTCTTGTTTTGTATCTCTATTCTTTGTTCATAACATTCCTTAGAGACAGCTGGGCAGTAGTGGATAGAATATTGGATGTGGAGTCAGGAAGGCCTGAATTTGAATCTTGCCTTGGGCCTTTCTAGATGTGTAGCCCTTGAGCAAGTCATTTATGACTGTTCTTAGCCTTATTTCCTCATCTATAAAATGGGAATAATGTAATTTACTTCACAGGGCTATGGTGAGGATCAAATGAGATGACATATGTATGGTGCTTTGCCAACCTTAAAAAAATTATATAATTATTATAAATGCCAATTTTTATTATTACTATTAACTCTGATTATGGATAGCATCTAGAGGAAGGCAGCTGGGGAATTTCCCATTTCATCCCATATGAGAATTGCTTCAAGGAAATGGGGATAGTTTACCTAGAAAAGAAGGGGTATGAGATTGTTGAGAAAAGTGATTATTTTCATATTATATTTATAACCAAGTTTATATCCATGACCCAATGATCCTCTTTTTGATTACTAATAACTGTTATTAGTAGGTTAGTTATTAGTAGGATTTTTTTCTCTTTTTACTTCCTTGTTCAAAGCCCAGTCCTTCTGGGCTGGCACTGAGACATTACCCCACACCACTGGAAGAATTTATCTCTGATTAAAAGATAAAGAGAATCTAATCTAGGTGAATTCCAGCTCATTGTTCCACAATTTAAGTGATCTGGGTGGAGATGGATTCCTTTATCTAGGTAGTTGGAGGCACCTGAGTCTCATCTAACAAGATCCATAGCAGTGGACATATGTCCAATATGTCTACTCCCTCTTTAACTATTAACTAATCAGAGATGATTTTCATCCTTAAAGACATCCTTCTTTTCCAGAGATATTTAAACATTCAATGGCTTCCATGTGGGGATCTTTAGTTACCTAGACAATCATTGATCTCAATTTATTATTTGCTAGCCTAATTGAGAAATTGATTATTAATTACCCAGAAACTCTATTTCTCAGACTTTTCACTTATCTCAACGATTTCAAGTTTTTGAAGAGATTTGGTGTAAAAGAAGGATTGAACTTGTTCTCCTTTGTCCTCAGGGGGCAGAACTGGGAACAGTCAGTAGAAACTGGGAAAAGATACATTTAGGCTTGGAAAGAAAAACTAACTAACAATTAGAACTATCTCCAAATGGAATAGGTTGCCTTGGGAGAGAGTTCACCCTCACTAAAGTTCTTTAAGTAGAGGCTGGGGATAGGGGGGTTTCTTATTCAGAGTTTCAGAGGTCTCTTCCAACTCTGAGATTCTAGCTCAAGCTTCCTATCCTCTGTAACATTTCTCAGTGTACCAATTGGGAGAGGTGTCTCCCTCCTTTGAGGACCAGCAGCTCTTCCTATCTGCACCATCCTTATTGTACTTCTAAACTGTTAGGCTTTGTACTGAGTTTCCTTTTCCTGTGCCAGTGTCTTACTGACTTGTGATCTCCCAGAGGGCAAGGGCACAGATCATTGTTTTCCATACAACTGCTAGGACAACACCATTCACACAGTAGGTGCTTGCTCACTGTACTCTCACCAAGCACCTAACTTCCCCCTTACAAATTGGAAGGGATCTAGAGAGCCCTAGGTCCAGTCATCTGTCTTTAGGCAGGTGATTGTTCAAACTTTTAATTGTTCATTTTTTCTTTTCTTTTCTTTCTTTTATCTTTTCTTTTTTTGGGGGGTGGCGGGGTGAGGCAAGTGGATTAAGTGACTTGCCCAGAATCACATAGCTAGTTAGTGTCCAGAGGCAGGATTTGAACTCAGGTCTTCCTGACTCCAGGCTCTGAACTCTTTCCACTAATGAACTTACCCCCTAGCCTTCTCTTCTCTAGACTACCTATCCCTAGTTTCTTTCATATTTTCTCATAGGACCCCTTTTTAACCTTATATTTGTGAAGATATTCTGACATTCTACATAGCCTCCTTCTCCAACCCCAACTCTGAGATCATTCTAATTTACTGACATTGTAATCCATGTATTTACCTTTATTTGTAGAAGGCAACTAATAATAATAGCACACTTACCTCTCAGGGTTAGTTGTAAGGATAACATAATTTGTAAAATGTTTTATTTACCATAATATGTTAGATTTATTATTATTATTACTAACTAAAATGAATGACTAAAATTCAACTCCAGTCATATAATTGACCTAATTGAGTAACACATTCCAAGAAAGGAGACTCAGGACAAGTGTGTGTGTGTGTGTGTGTGTGTGTGTGTGTGTGTGTGTGTGTGTG
>NW_020954590.1:85194349-85223100 GCF_900497805.2 Vombatus ursinus
GTGTGTGTGTGTGTGTGTGTGTGTGTGTGTGTGTGTGTGTGTGTGTGTGAATAGTGCTCTCAGCCAGAACAGCACTTTAGCTCAGAGAGGAAGGCATCACCTCACCTCTGGTGGCTGCATGCCAGCCTGGTCGGTCTACTGCTGTCATTTATTAGCTAAGTTCTTTATTACAATATTTCAGGGTGTCCTTGAAATGTTTGGTTTCTTTGATTCTAAAACATACAGCAAGTTGGAGCTCTTTCCAAGTACTTTGGCTTCCTCTTTCTACAATTCCCCTTTTTTCTTTTGTTTAATCTTAGAAAATGGTCCATGTCATTCCTTCAAGTGTAAATATTGGAACCAATAGTGAAGAGGTACAGATAGGCAGGCTTAGAAGGAAGTAGTGACAGCTCCCAGACCACAGCTGATGGTGACTTCAGAACCCAAATGATCTCTTCACAGATATGCTGCTACCTTTTGCTGCAGCAGTGGATTCTGGCTCCCCAAGATTTCAGTGTCTGAGGAGACTATTTTAGCTGACTGGGCTTTTATAAATACATTGGCATTATTAACTAATTATACATTCAGTTCAGTTACAGGTCCCTGCCTTTTCTGTGCCACTGGGCACAGAGATTTCTGGGTAATCACTGGCCTCATCCACACATCATTCTGGGACTTAGTTTCTTTACCTGTGCAATGGAATACCTGGAAATACTGTGTTTTGGAAACAAAAGTTCTCTTCTGTTAAGAAAACAAAGTTTGGGCAAAATGCAGTATTTTGTTCCTTTGTACTCATGTGTTCAGAAGAGAAGAGCCTGAGGTGCTTTATGCAATGGATTATAACTGGTATTTGGATTTGTCCTGATGTCTGAATTGCAATTCTGTCTATGCTATTGATGCTATGATCTGCTTCAATATTCTGAGGCCTTGGATTTTTCAAAGGTTAAAACTGAAAATAAAAGCACCTCTGCTTTGTAATGCATATTGATCCCTAGTATAAAATAATGTCTTTGGCATTGTGGATATCATTGCTTATCCTCCCAACCACAGTTTGCTTTTAGCCTTACCCACTGAGGATATTAAGTGGGCAGGTGGAATGTTCTCTGTTTCTCCTCTCTTTCCAAGTGTTTCATATTAACTACACAAAATATGTTAAAACAATAAGCCTACATGCCATAAACCCACAAAAGCAAGCAGGGAAAAAAATTCAGCCACTCTATTCTTATCTCGCTCATGCTGACTGCAGAGGTCCCTGAGCAGTAGGGAATCATAAATGAAATTTGTCACTAGATATGTCTTCCAAAAGACTAGAGGGAAATTTTTTTCTCCAGTAGATGGTGTTTTCCGTAGGGCAGAGTGGGAGGCTCCCATATCCTAGAATCACCACATTTCTTCCTTGCTGAGCCAGGAGCAAAGAAAAAAAAAATGGCAAAGCATGTAGTGATATACCAATGTGCACTGAGATTTTTAAAATGTGCATTGACCTTTCAGAAGCCTTCATGCTGGTTAAGAATCTACCCGGGGCCTACAGGCAATTATTGTATAAAAATGCCTGGGTGCTCCTGGGAATTCAGCTCTGGGTTCTTGCTGGCTGCCTCTTCTTTCCTCCCTTTGTGGGGTAGCCATGTTCTGTAGCATGACCCGGGCTGCTGCAGCCTATCAGGAGGGAGAGATTCTTAGCTCTGAAGCCTGGGCTGACACCATACTGGTGTTTGATTGCAAACACTGAGTTACCATGAAATGTGGAGTCAGCTCTGCTCCTGCTCCACTTAATTTTCTTCCCTCCATGTAGTGTCTCTTTCTCTTCTGCAGTCCCAGCTGTTTGTCTGGCTTGAGGGATTTTTTTTCCCCTTTCCTTTTTTTCCTTGGGATGGCAGAATCTCCTTCAGTGCCCGCTTGTTCCCTTAGTTTGTCCTGCAGAACTCCCTCCCTTCACCTCTCCACACTTTCTGAGCTTCCCTAAATTCAATTCCAATTATCTTCAAGTACCACATTCAGAAAGCAAATGACACTAATAAAACAAGAAAAGCAGTCATCTTTGATGTTTGAGAGACACAATGCTAGGTGCTGGGATGACAGTGGGGAAGAATACCAGAAAATATGAAACAGGGATCCTGCCCTAGAAGAACTAAGACTCCTAATGAGGATATAGGACATCAAGTAATGACCAATTAAATCGCAACAGGAAAGAAGTGACTGTAAGATAGTATCAGGGTCTGACATCTGTGCAGAGTGGCTCAGAAAGTCGGGGGGCCCACTTCTCAGAGAGCTAGGATAACATATAAGGGGAGTTCCTTGAAGATAAAGACAGAGGGATTTACAATCTGCAGTTTTATTAAGGCTTAGCTCAAATGTCACCTTGCAAGGCCTCTTCAGATCCATTCTGCTGTTTCTGGTGACTTCCCAATCACCTCCCACTCACCCCCAATTATTTGTACATATTTTTGTCTTTCCATTCCTAGTGCGTAGGATGGTGTCTGCCTGGTATGACACATAGTAGATGCTTAAGAAATGCTTGCTGGGGGTAGCTAGGTGGCTCAGTGGATAGAGGACCGGCCCTGAAGTCAAGAGGACCTAAGTTCAAATCTGGCCTCAGACCAAACACTTGACACTAGCTGTGTGACCCTGGGCAAGTCACTTAACCCCAACTGCCTTAAAAAAAAAAAAAAGAAATGCTTGCTGAATGAGTGAATGAGTGGTCAAGTCAAGCAGTGGGTAATCAGGTAGACTTTGCAGAAGAGAAGGGGTTTGAACTGGACCTTGTAAAATAGATCAAACTGTCTACACCCTTTGACTCAGTAATACCACTACTAAGTCTACTTTGAAAGATGATTAGGGAAAAAGGAAAAGATCCTATATGTTCTAAAATATTTATAGCAGCTCTCTGTGGTGGTGAAGAACTGGAAATTGCAGGGAAGTCCATCAATTGGGGAATGGCTGAACAAGTTGTGGTATATGATTGTGATGGAATACTAACTATGCTATAAGAAACGACAAGCTCAATGATCATAGAAAAACATGGATAGACTTGCACAGAGTGATGAAGAGCAAAATGAACAGAACCAAGAGAACAATGTACACAGTAAAAGCAATATTGTTTTAAGAGTGACTTTGAGCAAATAAGTCATTTTGACTATTAAAATACCTAAATTAACCACAAAGGATGTATGAAGGAAGATGCTATCTGCATCCAGAGGAAAAACTGATAAATTGAAATATATATAGAATGACTTTACATGTATATACATAACTATGTCTAATGATAGCCATCTCTAGGGTGGAGGAGAGGAGAAAAAAGGACACACACAAAAAGGAAATTTACATGATAACTTTATGATGGATTTAAAAGGAATAGCAAGTTGTACATAATAGATTTGCAGTTTCATGTGCAATCATATTTTTATTATATACTAGGTTATGAAAGTGCTTGTTTTTATTCCATAAATTAAAAATAAACTAAATTTAAAAAGATTCTAGGAAGTGGAAACAGTGGGAACAGTAAAAGAAAAAAAACAAACTAATATGTGTGCAAAATTGTAAGTCCTTGAATATCCAAGGATCTGTCAATAGGACAGTATGGCAAAAATATGGAGTTTGTATAGGAGAGTAGTAGGAAATAATCAGGGACTTCATGGAGCCAGCTCTGACCTGCTCTTGAGAGCCTATTGTTAAATTTTCAATGAGAGCATTTATACCTCAGAAATCAATAATCACAACAAATCAGGACTTAATTTATTGTTTTGTTGCTTGTCTAGAATTAAGAAAGTGTGAATAATGCAGATTAAACAATATGTTTGTGTGTAAAGACCTTTCTTTCCCTGCACCTCAGTCCTCCTTTTTCATCCTTCCTCCCCTGACCCCTACCTGACTATTAAACATTTACCAGCACATCCCTATATGAAGCTGCTAAACATTGTTTGAGCTGGGCAGGAGTGTAGTGGGAGGCTCAGGCAATGAAATCATCACCAGACTAGAGGTACTTGATGGAAGGCTAATAATAATAATAATAATAATAATTGACATTGATACAGTGCTTTAAGGTTTGCACAATGCTTTACATCTATTTTCTCAATGGAGTCTCACAGTACTCTTAGATATGAGAGTGGAAAGGTAGATGGGATCTGATTATAGAATGGTTTGAGTAACATGTTAAGGAACTTATTTTTTATTCAAGAAGTAATAAGAAGTGATAGGAAGTTCATGAGCAGGGAAGCGAAATGATCAAAGCAATGTTTGAGGAAGATAATGGATTTAGGGGTATGCAGGATAGATGAACACAGTGCCTGGCACCTAATAGGGACTTCATAATGCTAGTTGACTAGATTAAATGGAAGAGAGACTAGTCAGGAAGACTGGTATACCCTTACCACCCCCTTGATGCATTAACAACCACTTAAACCCCTTGGATCCTCTCTCCTCTACACATTGCTTTGTCTTTTATGAGCACATACTTCTCCTAAATGCATGCTGGGTCTAAGATACCCCAGTTTTTTTCAATCATCCCAGAAAATTAGGGCATCTAACCTGAGTATAGAAAAGTCTAGTGTCCAATACTAAGGTTTTAGTAAAGAGCTTTTGGCTCATGCTTGTGAGAAGCAAAAAAACAGTTCTTGGGACACAGGGAGAATCTATTAGACATTTACTGCAGAAAAACAAAAGCAGCTCCCAAAGCTTTTTGATGACTCTTCTACAGTGAATCCTGGTGATGGAGTTGTTTCCTATAATTCTGTTGCTTTGTTTGTTTGTTTTTTGGATTTAGAGACCTAAGAAAAACAAGGAGAATGCTTAAATAGTAACATTTGTCTTTAAAGTTTCCTCATCCAAACTACAAAACAGAATAAACCAAAAAACCCTCAACAACAAGAAATTTTCTTTTCTTTTGAAAGGTTAATCAGCTTACTATTGGAATCATGTTTCCATATTGATGCTTCTACTCATGGGACATGAAAACAGCTCTTCACATACTCTCTGGGCTAACATGAGGTCTTCAATTTGATTTTAGTTACGGAGATTTTCGCAACAGAATTAATTTCTGTGTTTGATTCCTTTCTAATTATACAGGGCTTTTGTTTGTTTGTTTGTTTGTTTGTTTGTTTTAAACTTTTAGTTTCAACCTGTGATTTCATTGGTGTAAAAAAATTAATAGCTAACATTCATATAACACATTAAAGCACCTTACAAATATTATCTGATTTGAACTATACTTCACAACAACCCTGGGAGATAAGTATTTATTATTATTTTTATTATCTCCATATTATAGATGGGGAAACTGAGTTAGGCAGAGGTTAAGTGACTTGCCCAGGGTCACGTAGCTAGTAAGTATCTGAGGCTAGAGCTGAATTCAAGTCTTCCTGATTTCAAGTTTGTCTCTCTATCCACTGTGCTACCTAACTTTTAGAGGGAAATTTTGGTGAAACCTCTTCTATCAATGCAGATGGCATCTACTCTGCAACTTGTAATCTAAGTGAGTTTCTTAGCGATATTGAGAGGTTATGTGTCTTTAACAAAGAGTTAAGCAGTCAATCTATGTCAGAGGCAGACCTTGGACTTGTTCTCTATCTACCATGCTCTTTCGCATGTATTAATGGATATATATATATATATATAATATATATATATATGTGTGTGTGTGTGTGTGTGTGTGTGTGTGTGTATACATATATATATACGTATATACATATGCAGATGGCCATGTGTGCACAACCATCTGTATGTATGTACATATGTATATATGTACCACAATGGCACAGTGGATATTTAGTCCCTGAGTTAGGAAGGCCTGGCTTCAAGCTTTGAGTCTGCTATGTACTATAGGTGTGACCCTGGGTAAATAAGTGCCCATATAAATTACAGAGAATATGTAGGTGAAATCACAAGCATGATCAAAATTTAAAAGTTTATTCTACGTCTGTGAGTATATATGTGTATAAACGTGAGAAGCAATGTCACCCGGTGACTAGAGTGTTGGACTTTCAGTCAGAAATACCTGGGTTTGAATTTTGCTTCAAAGACTTCCTATCTGTATTGCCCTTGGTGAGTACTTTAAGCTCTCAGAGCCTCAGTTTTCTGATTTGTATAATGGGGATAATTATAGAAGAAAAAATGAAATGATGTGTGTAAAACACACCTTTAAGTGATAGATAATGTGTATGTATACACACATATGTAATGGTAAAGTGAATAGGGCACTAGATGTAGGGTCACAAAGACATGTGTTCAAATCTTGCCTTAGATATTAGCTACATTGCCCTGGGCAAGTCAGTTAACCTCTCTGTGCCTCAGTTTCTTCAACTATAAAATGTAGGCGATGAACTTGTTGGCTTCTAGCATCCCTTCCAACTCTAAACACACGGTCCTAAGCTCTATGTGTATTTACTTATACATAGTTTATATACACATATATATATGCATATATAACTATTTAACTGAGTTGTCAGCATTGATATCTGTGTCTATATCTACTTCTATATCTATCCCTAGCTATGTGCTAGCCCATAGATCTAAAAACACTAATTTGGACCTATTTCTTCAACTGTAAAGTGAGCTTGGATTCTATTACCTCTTAGTCTCTTCCAGATGCCACAGTTTATGTACTTATATAATATAACCTTTTGAATCTCAGTCATTGGGAGAGGGGAGAAGGATTCCTTTTGCATTATCTTAGTAATCCAGGAAAATTACGTAAAATGAGAAAAGTCAGAAGTTAATCTTGAATCACTGACATCCTTTTCTTCCTGCTTCTGACCAACATTAATGATTGTCCATCTTTGTACGTACTGTCAGTATCGCTTCTAGGGGGGGATTGGGCCTGGGGTTGTGTGTAACAAGAATTAATTTTGGTTAGATGGTAAAGGAGGGAGTAAGAAGTCACAATTCTACCAAGCTTTTAAAGAAGGAAAGAAAGAAGGAAAGCGTGGTAGGGGCTATTGAAATGCCAAGGGAATTATAATGAATCAAGTGGTTTGTGTTTTTTCTATAATTCAAAATAAACAAGTTGCTAAGAATGCTTCCCCCAAAATGGTTGAAAAGTATCAGTATCCTGAAGCCTGTTCAAATTTTAAAAATCATTTTCTTCAAGTATTTTAAATAAATCTTTTCAGTGAAAGTGATCAGACCTAGATAACCATTTGGTGTTCAAGCAACTGTTAACTAATTTCACAAGATGGTGAGTAGACAAAATTATTAAAAATTTTTTTTTAAAGTTTTCTAAAGTTTAATAACTATCAAAATTCCATCTATAGCATGCTCATAGAAGGTTCTCACTTTTGTCACTTTATGCATAGGTTGACAGAAGGGGCTAACTTCTTTCTTATGTACTCTGCTGCTATAGTAATTGAGCCTTCTCTCTAAAGATATTAGTTGGGGAAACTAACTTTCTTGCATATAAGCAATATATACAAATCACCTCCTTTGTGAGCACAATAGTGACTCAATTCTGCTGAAGATGGGGAACATTAGGCTGCCAGCCTCTCCTATTTATAGCATTGAGAGCTTTGGGGTGTGAGACAAACTGTTTGTAACACAGTGGTGTTTTCCCATGTGTGATCATTGAATAGTGTGGCTAAAAAAAAGTCATTACTTTAGTCTCGAAGGTACAAAAATCATTGTCTCATTACTTCTTCAATCTTCTAGGGTGTTTTATAGAATAAAGTCCAACACAGACATTTTTAAATGACATAAATCTATTTCAACCCAATTCCAAAGAAAAAGGAAAACACAAGATGCTAAATCAGTACTAAATGATATACAGAAGAGTGAAGCTTTCAATCTCAAGAAAAATTCTAGAAGCTACAAACCCCAAAGAATTTTTTTTCTCTTACCTTCTAATTACTAGACATCAATCCTAAAGCATAAGCTATCTAGACATCTGCAAAGATAGAAACACTCTTGTAAACCTCCTAAGGAAAATCATTTGATTGTTGTCATGACATATCGATGCTGAGTAGCAGCCAGTAAATGGGTGAAGTTTGGGGTGAGCCTGGTAGGATTATCTGTGGCCACCTATGAGAAGGCAATTTGCCACTGTTGTTAGTTTCTACCATTTCCTCATATTCAATGCACAATGCCAGAATATTGGGGGCCAAGGTATCTATGCCAATTTCTCTACTGGGCAAAATTTAGTTCCAGAAAGTGTTAGATTCTTCCTGTTGGCTCATGCCACTCTTACTGGCTCACCTGGTATGGTGCCTAGGGGCAGGGTTTCTACCAGTTACTCTTTGCCTTACTGGAACCCTGGAATGCATCAGTCCTAAAGCCCATGCAATCAGAAATGCTAGTCGCTCTAAGCATTCTAAAAAACTATTCAGTCAGTCACATTCCCCTTAGCATCTCCACCACTTCAGATTTATTTAGTCAATGAAGCCGTAGAATTTATTTTCCAAGATCATTGGCTCCCTCCTTTTCTCTGCTAAATTGTGTTGGTTGCAACGTTTGAACTGTTCTCTCCTTTAAGAACATGTATCTACTCACAATGAGCACAATCAATAACTATTCCACAAACACAGAATACAGAAAGCAAAAGAAAGAAAGAATTGGTAGGAGAGGCAGAGTTCTACTGCTTTCAATAGGACTACTGGCTCACTTTCCTGTTTGGTTCCGAGCATGGGCTTACTTTCATGTCTGACGAGGTTAGGTCGCTATTGGCCTGTATTTTCCTTTTTTTTTCCTTGACCATCTAAATAATCTCAGTTAGGATTACTAGTAGTAGGAGGAGTTTAGATCCAGTACTGGTTCTCAAGATTGAGATTTGAACTATTATTCAAGGCTCTAAGGAAAAAGAATAATAGTTATTTTGTGCATTTGTTTGTTTTTTCAGATAGGACGTGTCATCCAACTCTTGCTTTCAGTTGGTATGGCACAATGAAAAAAACATATTTGCCCTTCATCTGAGGCTAAGAAAAATTCCTAAGTTTTTGGTGGACCAGATTAATACTATCTTTTGCTTGGGTAGAAGGTGAAATAGTGAAAACAAAAAATGTAGATGGGTATCAATATATGAGAAAGAAGTAATGAGGCTGATTTTCATAAGCCATACACACAAAATTGATTTTATTACCCAAGAACTACTTCTTTTGAGAAAAAACATTTTGAGACCTTATTATGGAGTGTCACATGGTGTAGCTAAGGTATAGGAAATGTTGCTGGGTGACCTTCAAGGTTATGTGGCAGTATGTTGCTTAGAACGATGGTAGTTCAGAGAGGATAGAGAATTCTAAAATGAAGAATTTGAGTGCATTTAGGGATTTATTGCAAATAGTTTTCTACGTGAGAAAAATGAAATTATAGATTCATCATATACTATTAGAGTAGAAAGAAGCATGGAGGTCATTTGGCCCATCCCTCTTATTTTAGATAGATGAGGAAATTGGATCTGAGAAAAGTTAAAGTATTTTACTTAAGGTTGTATAGCTGATAAGTGGTAGAGTCAGTACAGGAACCTAGGACTTCTGTCTCCAAAACACAGCAAGATATAATAAAAAGAGGCTGGATTTGGAGGCAAAATCCCAACATTGATATTTACTACCTCTACGTCCTTTGGCAAGTCATGCCTTGGTCTTGTTTTTCCTTATCTTTAAAAAGAGGGGTTTTGTACTAAATGGCTTCTGAGTTCTTTTTCAGTTCAAAATCCTTCATCATATGATCCAAAGCCTTACAACTTGATACCACCGAAGAAACCAGCCGCATTGGTCAAGAAAGTGACAGCTGTTAGTATGTACTCCAACAATTATTTTGAAACAATGACGAAGTGAAAAGCATGAAATTCATGTTCATAGAGCCACAGCTGTATTGGGTCAGTGAAGAAGCTGCCTTCAGGAAATGGGACTAAGCTTAGGGTAGACAAACATAAGGGTGTGTGGGAAGTGATAATAAACCTCCCACTGTTGAAACTGAAGAGGAGGTCTAGAAAATCTGAAGAAACCTAGGCAAGAACCCAGAGGGACTTTGGCAGCATATGGAGAGGCCTTGAAATCTAAGTTAGACAACAATGAGATGGTACAGTATAGGAGAGTATTGGCATACCATCAAATTTTCATTTAAAGATGATAAAAACCTATGCTGAACAAAGAGTGCCAAATGTTTGTCTTTAAAAACCAAACCAAAGATCCAGGACACTGCTTTCTATGTTATTCATAGTACAATAGGCAAAAAGGATCCTTAGAAGCTGTTGAGTTTAATCCTCTCTATCTACAGATGAAGAAACTGAAGCACAGAGAACTTAAATTACTTTTTCCCACCTTAACAAAACTAGTAAGTATCTGAGGTGGGAATTGAATCCAGATCTTTGTGACTATAAAGCCACTGTCCTGTCTACTATACTATGCTACCTCTAGGTAACATTTCATAATAGGACTCTCTGTCTGTCTCTCTGTCTGTCTCTGTCTCTCTCTTTCCTTCTGTCTCTCTCTGTCTCCCTGTTTGCATGTATGTATTTGTATGCATGGAGGCTCCCAATTCTGCATTTTCATCAGTGTGGAGGAACTCCCATTGTGAAATCTC
Source organism: Vombatus ursinus (assembly GCF_900497805.2). Lineage (NCBI taxonomy): Eukaryota > Metazoa > Chordata > Mammalia > Diprotodontia > Vombatidae > Vombatus > Vombatus ursinus. The sequence goes on from NW_020954590.1 coordinate 85,204,829, forward strand.
CTTCCACCAATGCAGATGGACCATTATCTGTAGTCTTCAAGAGCTACCTGAGAGTACTGGGAATTTAAGTCATTTGCCAGGGAGCTAGTCTGACTCACACAGCTAGTATGAATCTGAGGCAGGACAGTGAACCCAGCTCTTTCTGTTCCCAAGACTGACACTTATTCACTCCACCCTACTGACTCTGCAGGAAAACATAGAAACAATGAATAGACTGCGGTATAGCACATTAAAAAAGCACCTGGCTTTCTTTTTTTTTTTTTTTTAATAAAGGCTTTCTTATAAAATGGATAAATCTCTTCATTTCCAAACTATTCTTCACAGCTCCCCAAACCGAAAGATGCCTGTACTAATTCGGTCTTTCAAGAATAGCATCAAAATGTTTTATTGACTAAGGAATCAGGAAAGTGGAATTTCCATAGTTTGACATCAATCTCTGAACCGCTGTTTCGAGTGGAACTTGGTAGGGGGAAAGTGTGGGGGGGGGGAAGGAGGGGAAGGAGTGGAAAGCATTTCATACGCCTATGTGTTTTATTCAGTTCAATAATTTCTGCATATCATGTTGTCATCTGTACGAGAATGCTGTTCAGTATTCTGACTTTTCATGCCTTCTGAAATCAAAACGGTTAGCATGCCCGAACTGTAACGGTTCGCAACTTTATTTCTTCAGCATTTTTTTTTTCTTCCGCCAAATAAAGCCATTGGGGTGCAGTCTGAAATTTGTCCAACAGAGGGCTCTGCAGGTTTGATTTAAATCAAGAAAAGAAGCTATAGAAACTCTTTGGGTTTAGGTTGCTATTGTAAATAAAAATAGGACTGATAAAAAGGGAGTTCGTTGAGTTGAACGGAAAGAAGCTTCAGAAAAGGAAATGTAAGGGCTATTCTTACCAGACAGGATTTTACAGTCCCATGAACTGATTCATTTTCTTTTCAAAGGACACAATAGAGGATACCTCCTATAGATGAAAAACAGTAGGCAAATCAGGGCTAGTCTGTGCATTAGTATCCTATTAACATCTCCTTGCTCAGTTCGACTTTAAAAGGAAAATGAATGCAACTGCATTCTTTTATCGCTTTTGACAAATCATTTAGCACGAGTATAATGCACCCGCAAAAATGCATTGTAAGTATTTTCTTGACAAAAATGCAGTTTCTGTATGTGTCCATAATGTATATTGTTACTGAAAATGTTTAATCAAAATAAGTCCAATTACTTGTAAAAGATTTGTACTGGTGAGAAATGAACACACATCTCACCTAATATCTAAACATTACAAATTTATATGTGAAGTAAAATAATTTATTAAATCAAGTTAGGCTCAGCTTTTTTGTTGCATTCAAAGATGAGAAAAGCTGATGTTATATACTCTCCAGTGATACAAGTGAAAAACACAAACATCAGCTATTGTCCAGGTATCCTGAATTTTTAGGATTTCAAAGTGGAAGATATTGTATTTTGTATCTGACCCCTCTCAGTGTTTCTTAGAAATACAGTGATAACTTGTTGTCTTTGCACCGACTATCTTTAGGTTGCAACCAACCCATGCCTCATCCACTTACAAACGTGAACTTATTTGATAGTGAAATGTTCTATTAGCACATCAGAAATTCAATTTAAATGAGTTCCTTTTAGTGTTAGATGTAGTCATTGAGAATAAGACACCTACAATGCAAAATCAGCCTGCATGATATTTTCTAGGCCTCAATTAAAAGTAATAGCATTCATTTTAATAGATGTCCACATGCCTAAGTGGTTATTCACTTTAGCTCTGTGTACTTTCATGAATATACATATGCTATATAATTTAAATTCCCATTATGAATTACACCACCGGCATATAGATTGTGATTTTTTTGCATACATGTTTTCATGTATTAGAATCTATGTTTATTCTCTATCAATTGTATATGTAAGTGAGATTTTAAAATATATCTCTATATGTATTTATATAGTCAGTTTTATTTACTGTTTCCTAGGGGTTATGTTTTCAGAATGTTCTATGTGAGACATTCATTTTAGATAACATTAATTTAAGGTGTCTTTGTGGGAATTTCAAGAAAATACACATTTTGCAAAAATTTGAGATAAGGTGATGTTACTTACCACACACTGAAATATATGGGCATAAGCTCTGTGCATATATTTGCTTTGTAGAACTAGAAAGGACTAGAACTAGCAAGAAGTAAGTATTGCTCACTTTAAATAGTAGGTTCGGCACATATATACTTACAGTCAGTTGCTAGGTAAGAAAAAATTTGCTTTCCCTACCCAGAGAGTAATTTATACTGTTTTCTTGGTGTTAACAACTAAGTCCTACATCAGTCAGTAAAATAAAAACCTTTAAACATATTGTTTTGTGTGCCCTAATATAAAATTTTAAAAATAAACCATATATATGTGTGTATATATGTGTACACATACATATATGTATATATATATATATGTACTATGTTACCATTTATAATGTATATTTCTATGGAAAGGGAAAGAAATAAACAAGAGCCACATAAGCAACTCAAAATATCTGGATTTAGTTCAGTTTTTTTAATTTCCTTTAAAAGAAAGGCATCAGAATGAATATGTTATAGATACCTTTTTTGGTGTGAATGTCCTTGGGGGAAAATCAATTTTGATTTGTTTTGTTTTAAAATGGAAATATCTGGAGCATAAATAATGGATTGTATTTGGCTTTCCTAATAAACATTCAGGCACAATGAAAAACTAGGGTTATGTATGGTTAGTACATTTTCATGATGTAACATGCGTATTTCAGGAACTCTTAGATATAATTGGGATTCAGAGTCCACCTCCTTTCCAGATACAGTTAGGATTGTTTGGTTTTTGCTTGTCAGGGATGAACATAGCATCCTATGGGCACTGGTAACATTTGGTTGGGCACTTCAAGTGCACAGGACAGAGTAACTACCAGTAATATTCACATCCATACATGCTCCCTTTGTTAAAATATTCTGTTCCCGATAGGCTGTCTAGACGCTTCAGGGGTACTGAGCTTAGGTGGATTTCTCTCAGTTTCCAACTCATCTCCCTTTCCTCCCCTCCTTGCCTCCAACCCCAATCCATTTCATGGGCTCAGTCATTTATTTAGGTAGTTTCTAGAATTTTTATCTCCTCTAATAATTTAACCTTTCCCATTCAGAATATGATTAAGTTGTAAAATGCAAGAAATGCTTGGTAAGTGTAATGTGACCGTATTTTGCAAACTGTTTTGATTAAAGGTGACAATCAACCATATCTGTCTTGAAGTAAATGTGCAAGCATCCTTCTCATGGGGTCAATGCCACATTTATGAAGGTAAAGATAAATATATGAGCCTTATGCTCATGTGCCCCATTAAATTTACTGGAGGCTATAGAGCCGCATTCTTTGCCTCTCTCTATGTTGCGCTGTTAAATAGAAAATACTAATAATAGCAATAACAGTAATAAAAGGGAGAAAAAACCCTCGTAAAAAGCCAGTGACAGCTTTCAGCCTCAGCCCGTTTGGGTTGCTAATGAAGCCCGACTGGAAATTTTGCTCCACTCTGCAACATTTCATGCTTCTTTCTTCAGGGCAGATTGATTCTGCCTGCACTTTATTTCTGAACCTCCATTCAAAATGGATTGCCAACTTCAAATGCACTATCTAGAGAGGCTGCTGACTAAGAACGCTCCTCCCCCCCGTCCTCTCTCTAGCCAACACCTACTCCCCCCGCCAGTCCCCCATCCTCAGGCAGGCAGGCACCCACCCTCACTCACATCCCCTGACCTCCCGCCCCGGCCACAAAATGCCTAAATGGAGGAGGGTTCCGCCGTCACTGGGGCGCTGTTTTGCCTCGCATGTTTGGAAAGTCTTTCTGAAGGGGCTAAATAAAAGTGGCCTTAACTCTCTCCTCTATTTCTTCATGTGGCGGAGGACTAGCTCTCTGTCAAATGGGCAGCCACAGAACTGAGGCTGGAGGGCTTTCACGGAGCCAGCCTGGGGCTCAGGGGCTTCCTCTCTTCCCAGTAATATCAGCGCCATATAGATTTAATAATTGGGTGATTGAAGACATTTTGATGATGGAGCAGTTTCTATGATCTACAAAAGAAAGCATCTGTTTTCCTCGTGTACTAATTAATTATTTATGCAACAGAAAATACAGACTACTGGGCTCCCCTCTTGCAAAGAGGAAGGCAGCTTATGGTGTGTGTGTGTGTGTGTGTGTGTGTGCGCGCGCGCGCGCGAGCGCGCGCGCATGTGGGCATTTGTGTGTTAATGCAAAGTGAAACCTGGCCTGGAAATTTTATCATTCTGACCTTGAAAGATACTGGAAGATTGGGGGGAGGTGGGATTGAGGATGACAGAAGAAAATTTCTGTCAAATGGGAACAGTCTTTTTCTTCTCATTTTTTTTTCTTCCTCCACACCACCTAAAAGGGCCCTACAGACAAAACATCACCTTTAATTTTGATTTCTATTTCTAGTTTGTATTTTATTAGCACCTTTTCTCTTTTACAGTCTTCTCACTGATGCAGTGCCAGCTCTGTCGTAAGCAAACGATGCTGTCTGATTTCATGTCCCAATAAACACCATCTTCCTTTGTAGAGCATTCCCTACAGTGGAGAACCTCTTGTTAGAAGTGGCTTTGCAGAGTCTATTTCCTGAGGTTTATGTAGGCTTGAGTTCATATCTTTTCACTATCCCAGACTTCCTAAAGTTTTTAGGTAGGGAGAGTGCAAATCCTGAGATTATCACAAAATTCATTGGTTTGTATTGTGACAGTAGTGTTTGTATGCCTGACATCCTCATAATAATATTAAGCTCTATTTTTTAGTGTTATGTACTTTATACATTTGTATAAATGTCACAGCCTGTAATCACTTCCTTTGTCATCTACGATTAATCTAAAAAAATCGAATAATTCACTGCCCCTTGCCATTTACATATCGTCTGCTGCCATCTGTTCTTCTCAGCAGCAGTAAATGATGGGTAATTAACTCAGTGCCTTTGTCTTTCCCTTGCTGAATGTCTGACACATATAGATTTTCCTGTGAGTGTGTGTGCATGAGTGCGCAAGCGCACCCTGGACGTGTGCATGTAAGAGGAGGAGAAAGAGAATGGGAAAGAGGGAGAAGGAGAAGAAGAATCAATGATATTGCAATCCTGTCCCGAGAAGAAGTTCATGCTGGGATATAGAGATATATATGTATATGTATATAGAGATATGTGGGGGATATATAGATATAAACGTAGATAGATATAGATATAGATGTGGATATGAATATATCCAAATATAGATATATTTAGATATCTAGATAAATCCATAACCACATCAAGATGTATCTATACTCATCTTTGTGTTTGTATGTCATTTTTCTCTGCCATTATCTATCTTTATTTTTCAGGAGAAAAAGCACGGCCAAAATGCTGAGTCTGAGAAAGGGATGTATCACATGACCTTTAAGTCTCCTCCATATCAAAAGAAAGGAAAGATTGTGGACAATGGGTCCCTGGCACGCGGAAGGAGCTCATTCCTGAAGTATGGAGGTCAAGGTCAAGATGCACAATCAAGTAAAGATTTTAAAACCTTTTCATTCATCTGGAATGCAAAGAATCAGCTCATAAATGATGCCAAATTTAGAGGACACATGATTCATATAAATATTCTGATTGATTTCTGAAGTAGAAGCCATGAATTCCTTTTTATTTTATTTTTAAAGAAAATGGCTTTAGAAAGGAAAGAGGCTCAGTTAATCTATACCTTTACCATATTTTTGAAAGTAGAATAAATACTTAGTATTGCTTGATAAGATGGCAAGTAAGTAGAAATGTTCCTTGTGAAAGGGGGGAAGAAAACAACCACCCGTGCTTTTCCCAAATTTCCTGTTAAATTATTCAAGTCCTCCTGTTACAGACTAAGAGCTAATTGGATAGGAATCTCATTCTATACAGAGAACTTTACAATGCCTTCAAGGAGCTAATATTGTACCCTATATAATGATAGCCTAATGTGTCTTACTTGGAAACAGAGAGCATTTAAAATGTGAAAATCATTAAAAAGTGGCTAATTTTAACACACTTGAGTGGGGAAATGGTAATAGATAGATTTTTTTTTTTTAAAGAAAGTGAATGTCTGGCATGTAGCAAACTGAAGGTCTTAGTATTATAGTAGGCAATATTGGTTTGATGACTGAAGTACAGGCATATGGATGAGAAATGCATCACTATCATTATCAAACCACATCTTTAAAGCTTATATGACCCTTTGCTACATCCCTGTTAAGCAAAGTAGACAGAGTTTCTACCTCCCAGGAGATTATAGTCAAACAACAGCCACTGAGATGTGAGCGAATGCATCAAAGGATTACTCATAGATACTTTTAGAACTTAGCAGTATATTTGCATATCCAAACCTTGATATAAACATGTCTTTCCATTATATAATAAATTCAATGTTTATGATTTTCTGTATTATTTTACGATATATATGTTGTTCAGATGGAGCTTGGTTCTGCAAATAACTTCCTACATAATATCTTGAATATCATGATATCCACCTTATATCCCAGTTTTTCCATCTGCAAAAAGGAGATGGCAGATTCATACCATTTCTCAGGAATGAACAAAGTATAGTGATTATGATGTGGATCTAAACTATACATGTAGTCCTAAAAAATATACTTTATAAAGATTGAGCTGACTCTGACTTCTTAAAGATAAAGCTAGTAGAGCATAAACTCTGTCAAGTTCAACTAAGTTGCAATGGTTAGGTGTGGGCCTGGGAGTGAATTAGATGCCTACTGTCTTAGAGTCAGCCTACATATATTGGGAAAGACATATGGGTCACTAGGTGATGATTTTTTTCAGTCTATAACAACTCATAAAAAACACTAATTATGTAGAGGAACTTTGATCTTCAGTGGTAGAGGGTATTCCCATACTAATGAAAACATGGAATTTTAAAGTATTGGATTGTAATACATTTGGGGGCAGCTAGGTTGTATAGTGGAGAGATGCTGGGCCTAGAATCATGAAGACTCATCTTTGTGAATTCAAATCCAGCCTCAGATACTTATTAGTTGGGTGACCTTGGGCAAGTCACTTAACTTTGTTTGCCAGTAGAATGAGCTGGAGAAGGAAATGACAAACTACTCCAGTATCTTTGCCAAGAAAACCCCAAATGGGTTCATGAAGAGTAGGACACAACTAAAGTGACTGAACAACAATATAACATTTGAATATTCCTTGTTCTCCTTCACTATCTCCCCCTACCCTGATCCTGATCCCAATCAGCTGTCAGATCCCATTGATTAAATTATCTGCTTCTATATCATCTATTACATCTGCTTCTCTCCACTCACCTAGCCACCACTTTTTGCCTGAACTATTATAATAGCAATAATTTCATCCTATTTCAAATTTCTCTCCTCTCCTCTTATCCTCTATATAGCTACCTAATTGATTAATCTTAATCTTAATCTTAATCACAGATCTGACCATATCATTTAAGAAGCTGCAATGACTCTCTATAGTCTCTAAGATAAATTATAAATTCCTCTAGTTGGCACTTAAAGCCCTTGTCACTTCTGCTCCAAATTATCTTTCCTGACTAATTTCACATTATTTACCCTCTTATGTTCTACGTTTTTTAGCCAAACTAGCCTATGTATGTTTTCCTTCATTAGGTATCCATGCCTGTGTACAGGCATCCCTGGAATATTCTGTGTCCTCATCTCAATACTCTGAAATCCCAGGGTTCCTTTAACACCCAGATTCTCAAGTGCCACCTCCTATAAGTAACCTTTCCTGATTCCTCTCCTTGTTCTTATTCTGTTTCCACCACAGAAGTAACTTTGTACTCGTTTTATACAATTTTTGCATTTATTTGTGTATATATTATTCCTTGCCCCAATGTAAGCTCTTTGAGGACCAGAGGATATTTCATCTCTGCCCAGCACACTAGTATTTAATAAATGTTTGTTGAATGGAATGGAAAGGAAATGAGGAATATGAATCTGCCAGTATATTGTAATGCTATTGTCTGAGCACTAACTAGGTTACCTGAGTTTCAAGAGGCTTATGGACCCCAAGTGGATGGTTTTTATTCAGGCCACAGTAACTCAAAAAGACCACACATCAATTCAGGGAACCATGATCTGTATTACTGGAAAGAATACCCATACTGATAAAAAACAGAGGTCCTTAGATTATTGAAGCACAAGTATATTCAGATACATATGTGAACAACTACTGCACCTGAAATAGGGCTATTTATATTTCTATTACTTGTAGATGCTAAAAAATATTTTGATTTTGGCTTACTTTTGGTATTTCTATTCATTCAATTTATAGAATGAATCATTATAGTGCTACAATCACTTCTGAGGTTAAGTGATTTACCAAAGACCATATAGTAACCGGACACTACTACTTGGCTATTCTCATAGCAAATTGCATTTGCTAAATTAGTTTCAAGGACTTGGAGCAGTGACTTAATCCATAAAAGCTACATGTTGAAATGGTGAAAAAAAATGGATATGATGATTGAATGTGAAAGGAGAGTATTACAAATATATATGTATGTATACACACATACACACACACATATATATATAACACGGAGACAATTATTCATGTGAATTTTTTTATCAATAGTTATAAATGGAGATATTTGATGAAATTTCTAAAATTCAGAAAATGACTGTCACTTACAGGTGAATTTGTCAATTCTTAATCGAGTAAGAGAATTCAAAGAAAAGCTTCATTTCAATTGTTAATTCAATATCATTGTTCTCTCAGGCTGCTACAAGGCCCAACAGCCTGAGAGAACAATATTGCAGAATATAATTGGCGTATGTCAGCAAAATATAATTAGTACAAAGCATCTAAAATGTGTTCTTGATTGGGTTAAACATTTGCTGAAAGTTTCTTCTTGGTGTAAAATCACAATTTGACTTCCCCAATTTTCTCAGTTAGAGTTACTCCCCTCAGAAGAAAATCTTAGAAGAAAATAAACCAATTATTAAATAACAAATACATATGTACATACATAATAAGTTCAACAAGTATTTGTTGAGTTTCCCCTGTATACAGAGCACTTTGCTAGGTTTGGAAGTATATACAAATAAAAATAGCTGACATTTACATAATGCTTTAAGGTTCCCAAAGTACTTTACATATGTAATCCCCTTTCACTCTCATGTAAACCTTGGGAAGTAAATACTAGAAGTTTTATTATACCTTATTTTACATATGAACAAACCAACTGAGTTTCAGATTTTAAGTGATCAGATTTTAAGTAGTGTGGGTCATAGCTGTCTTCTTGATTCTGAGTCTAATATTCTTTTTCACTCCGCCATCATATACTTCATCCCCTTCAACTCCTCCTTTCAAAAAAAAGTAAGACATAATTCCTACATTTGTCAGTTTATAATTTAGTTTGGTCATGGAAACAGTAAAATTTGTGATATATTATTACACAAAGTTATAGATGATGAGGTGCCAAAATGAGCTTGGTGGTTTTCAGACAATAACTGCAATACTGTGAAATGAAAACAAGATGAGTTGGAGTGTTCATTGGTCACTGATATGTAGTGTTTCATCCGGTTCATGTTATAGTGGTTTAGAATACAAGAGCACACACAAGGCTGGTCTCTATGTTTTTACTACCGACATCAGACAATATGACACTGAGAAAATATATGAAGTTAAGTTTTTTTCATTGCATCTCCTGGGTATTTAATCAAATAGAATACATTTTAGCACTGTGCACCAAAATTCTTTTTCAACTGTGGAAAATAGAAGAAAAGAATAATACTATGTCAGCATATTTTTTTCTTTTGATTGAATGGAAATAGGAAAATTAGAATGTAGATAAAATTCGTGTCACAGTTCTCCATCCAAAAAGTAGTTTTTAATTTTTCTTCAAACAACAAAACATCATTTTGAAATGAAATATGTTTTTATTGTAAGAGATCGCTATATAGTCACACTAAATAGATGTGACATTATTATTATTTTAAACCCTTAAAATGATTTGATTCTAAGCTTAATTTTCATATTTTTGCAATCTCTAGCTCTATCTAGAGTTATGAATTTTCATTTCCTCCCCTTGGTGAGTCCTATATCAGATTCCTGGTACCACATCATCTCAAAATTGGAAGAGGCAATTATTCCAAATCATACCCTCAAAGATATTGCCATCATAAGATAACTCCAAAGTAGTCATTTAGCTTTTGGTTGAATATCTCCAGTAAGGAAGAACCCACTCCCCTCAGAGGCAGTCTTTCTACTTTTGGATGGCCCTAATTATTGCAAATTTTTTTTTTACTTGAAGTAAACCCAAATTTATATCCTCAACTTTGACTCAATGTTCTTCATTCTGTCATTTAGTTCTAAGCAAAAGAAATCTAATCTTTTTTCCATTTGACATTTTCTTAAATATTTGAACATAGCTATTATATCTCTGCTAAATTTTCTCCAAGCTAAGCATTTGCTGCTCTTTCAAAAGATCCTTATATGGCATGGATTGAAGGTCCTTTACTATCTATTCTGGTGGCTTTCCTGTGGGTACTCTGTAGTTTATCAATGTCTTTCCAAATATTTGAAAACCAGAACTAAACACAATCCTCTGAATGGAGAGGGACCAGGATGGAATATAGCAGAAATACTACCTTCCTAGTCTTAGGCATAATGTCTCTATTAAGGCAGTATTAGTTTTTGTGGTTATCACATTACACTATTGATGGGGATTGAGCTTGCTGGCCACTAAAACTCCTAGATCTTTTTTTTTTTTTTTCCAGATAAGCCAGGATCTAGTAACATCTCTTTAATCTATTTGTATGGTTGGACTTTTGAACTAATGTATAAGGTTTATCCTTATTAAGTTTCACCTTGACAGGTAATGTTTTATAGTGGAAACAGGGCTTGATCTGGAATCAGAAAGACTGAGCAAATTCTATCTCTGAAATTTCACCACTGTATGATCTTGGGTAATTAATGTAATCTTTGCAAACAACTCTCTAACCTCTCTGTGTTTCAGTTTCTTCCAATTGTAAAACAAAGATAACAGTAGCCAATAGCATCAGTCTCCTAGGGTTGTTGTAAAGGTAAAATTCGATGGTACTCATAAAGTGATTTGCAAATCTTAAAGCACTATGTAAATAACTGCTATTGTTGTTGTTGTTATCATTATTGCCAACAATTATAAACTGGTTGTTCCCACAATCATGAAATCCCAAAACTCTGATATATTGATCTAAAGTTTTATCTTGTGAGATTCAGCTCAACATTCTAGCCTTGTGAAGTTATTTTTGATTCTATGTCATCCAGATTTGTGTCTCCCAGATTTGTATCACTCAATTTTATTCAATTCAACAAATATTTGTTATATATCTACTATGTGCAATATACTCTGCTAGGTTTGTAGAAGCAAAGACTAAACTGAGAACAGCTCCTGTCCTCAAGAAGCTTACATTCTCTTTGGGGCATATGGTAATGACGTGGACACAACATCAACAATGATAAATATAGTAATTTGAGGAAGGGGAGAGCACTAACAAATTAAAGAATTGAGAAAAGTTTCTAATAGGAGGTGGAACTTCAGGTGAGCCTTGAAGAAAGCTTTTTAGGCAGCTGGGGGCACTATGAATAGAGTTTGTGACTTGGAATCAGAAAGACCCAAGTTCAAAATGCTGCCTCAGGCACTTAGAAGCTGTGTGACCCTGGGCAAATTGTTTAATCTCTGAGCATCAATTTCCTCATCTTTAAAATGGAAAAAATGATATCATCTACCTCACAGGGTGGTTTTCAGGGTCAAATGAAATCATATATATATATACATATATATATATTTGTGTGTGTATGTATATAAATCATTTGTGTGTGTGTATGTATATATGAGTGTATGTATATAAATCATTTTGCAAATCTTTTTTTCAGATTTTATTTATTTATTTTTAGTTTTCAACATTCACTTTTACAAGATTTTGAGTTCCAAATTTTCTCCCTATCTTGCCCCTCCCCCACCCCAAGATGGTATGCATTCTGAATACCCCATATCTAATCTGCTCTCTTTTCTATCTCCACCCCCCTTTTCTTATACTGTTCCCCTTCTATTTTCCTGTAGGGCAGAATAGATTTCTATACCCCATTTCCTTTATTTCTTATTTCCTAGTTTCATGTGAAAACAATTTTTAACATTTGTTTTTAAAACTTTGGGTTCCAAATTTTCTCCCTTCCTCCCTCCCCACCCACTCTCATTGAGAAGGCAAGCAACTCAATACAGGTTATACATGTGTAGTCATGCAAGACCCTTTCATAGTAGTCATGCTGTGAAAAACTAAGCATATTTCCCTCCATCCTATTGCACCCCCATTTATTCTATTCTCTCTTTTGACCCTGTCCCTCCTTAGAAGGCTTTGCTTCTGATTACCCCCTCCCCCAATCTGCCCTCCCCTTTATCAATTTCTTGCTCTCTTATGCCCTTCCCCCCTATTTCCTGTAGGGTAAGATAGATTTCCATACACCATTGAGTGTCTATGGTATTCCCTTCTTAAGCCAAATCCAATGAGAATAAGATTCACTCATTCCCTCTCCCCTTCCCCCATTTCCCCTCCACTGTAAAAGCCCTTTCTTGTCTGTTTTATGTGAGATAATTTACCCTGTTCTACCTATCCCTTTCTCCTTCTCCCAGTATAATCCTCTCTCACCCCTTGTTTTTATTCTCCAGATATCACTCCTTCATCTTCAACTCAACCTGTGCCATCTGTCTATCTATCTATGTCTATCTATCTATCTATCTATCCATCTATCTATCATCTATCTATCTGTCTGTCTGTCTGTCTATCTATCTATCTACATACATACATATATTTTTTTCCCTCCAACTACCCTAATACTGACAAAGGTCTCATGAGTTACAAATATCATCTTTCCATGTAAGAATGTAAACAGTTCAACCTTAATAAGTCCCTTATGATTTCTCTGTCCTGTTTACCTCTTCATGCTTCTCTTGAGTCTTGTATTTGAAAGTCAAATTTTCTATTCAGCTCTGGTCTTTTCATCAAGAATACTTGAAAGTTCTCTATTTCATTGAATGTCCATTTCCCCCCCCTGAAAGATATACTCAGTTTTGCTGGGTAGGTGATTCTTGGCTATAATCCTATCTCCTTTGACCTCTGGAATATTATATTCCAAACCCTCAGGTTCCTTAATGTAGAAACTGCTAAATCTTATGTTATGCTGATTGTGTTTCCACAATACTTGAATTGTTTCTTTCTGGCTGCCTGCAATATTTTCTTCTTGACATGGGAACTCTGAAATTAGGCTACAATATTCCTAGGAGTTTTCCTTTGGGGATCTCTTTCAGGAGGTGATTGATGGATTCTTTAAATTTCTATTTGGCCCTCTGCTTCTAGAATATCAGAGCACTTTTCCTTGATAATTTCTTGAAAGATGATGTCTAGGCTCTTTTTTTGATCATGGCTTTCAGGTATTCCAATAATTTTTAAATTATCTCTCCTGGATCTATTTTCTAGGTCAGTTGTTTTTTCCAATGAGATATTTCACATTGTTTTCTATTTTTTTATTCCTTTGATTTTGTTTTACAGTGTCCTGATTTCTCATAAAGTCACTAGCTTCCAATTACTCCATTCTAATTTTTAGGGAAGTATTTTCTTCAGTTAGCTTTTGCACTTCCTTTTTCATTTGTCCAATTCTGCTTTTTAAGGCATTCTCCTTGTTGGCTTTTTGGACCTCTTTTGCTGTTTGGGTTAGTCCATTTTTAAGGTGTTATTTTCTTCAGTATTTTTTGGGTCTCTTTTAGCAAGCTGTTGATTTGTTTTTCATGATTTTCTTGTATCACTCTCATATCTCTTTCCAGTTTTTCCTCTACTTCTCTTACTTGCTTCTCAAAATCCTTTTTGAGCTATTCCATGGCCTGGGACTGATACATTATTTCTCTTGAAGGTTTGGATGTATGAACTTGGACCTTGTTGTCTTCTTCTGGCTGTATGTTTTGATCTCCTTTGTTACCAAAGAAAGATTCTATGGGCTGACTTTTTTGTGCCTTTGTTTGTTCATGATCCCAGACAATTACTTGAGTTTTAAACTCTTTGTTAAGGTAGGGATCTGCTTCCAGTTTGGAGAATGTACTGTCCCAAGCTTTGGGGTTTTTGTACAGCTGTTTTCAGAGGTACTTTTAGGTACCTGTAAATTTTCTGTTCTTCCACAGTGGCACGATCAGGGGTGAGATATTTACTCCTTTACTAGCCTGAACTCTGGTCTATGAGTGACCACAAGCACCCTTTTCTGCCCTGGAACTGTGAGGGGGAATTCCTTCTCCACCACCACCACAAGCTCCACCACGCCACTGCTCCTCCTCACCCCAGGACCGCCATGAAGAACTGTGACCCAGATCCAAGTATGGGCAAAGCAAAAGAATCCTGCCTCAGCACCAACAAAGAGATCTCTGCAATCCTCCTCTGATCAGCTACTCAATTCCCCCTCAGTATGTGGGCTGAGAGCTCCAGAAGCAGCTGCCACCCCAGGGCTGTGCCTGGACTGGAGCTGGGACTGAGCTTCTCTCTCACACAGTCATGGATTTTTCTACTGACCTAAGTTGTCTTTGGTGTTTGTAGGTTGAGAAGTCTGGAAACTGCCACAGTTGCCCATAATTCAGTCCTCTGATGCCTGCTCCAGGTTTGCTGAGACCTGTTTTTCCTTTGTACCCTTGCTGAACTGCGTTTCTCTTCCAGCCAGGTATGATATGCCTTTCCAATCAACCATCCAGGTTGTCTTGGGCTGGAAATTTATTTCATTCTGTCTTTTTATGGGTTCTGCTGCTTTAGAATTTGTTTAGAACCATTTTTTATAGGTGTTTGGAGGGATTTGGGGGAGAGCTCAATCAAGTCACTGCTTTTTCTCTGCTATCTTGGCTCAACCCCCCACCCCTCAAGTCTGCAAATCTTGAAGCTCTATATAAGTTCTTGCTTGCTCTTATGAAGTTCAGGTAAGGAGGGAGTACATTTTCTTCCACCTTTTTAACCATTATTGCTCATTCCTCCCCAACTCTATCCCTTTTACAAGAACCCAATCTTTTCTCTCCTGCTTTGTTTGTTCATTCATAACCTAACTTGAACTGAGGCATCACACTAGTAGCTTTGTAGGCATAATTCTCTCCACCTTTTCATTTTTGGTGAGACAGTGATTCACACAAAGTAAACAGGTATGGATGAGTTACCCATAGTGCAGATTTCATTACATTATCTCCCTCTTACCCCACAATCCAGGTTTCTTTCAAACTTCTCCATTTCTGTTGAGGGCATAACCATCCTTCCAATCACTCAAGTTCTCAACCTTATTGTCATCCTTGACACCTCCTCCATTTAATCAGTTGACAAGTCTTACTAATTCTGACTACATGTCATTTCCCACATCCATCCCTATCTCTCCACTGACTCAGTTGCCATCTTAGCTCAAACCCTCATAACTTCTCTCCTGGACTATTGCAGTAGCCTCTTCATTTCCTTTTTAGCCTAAGTCTTTTCCCACTCAAATCAATCATCTACATAGCTGCCAATTGATATTTCTAAAACTTAAATCTATCTCCTCTGCTCATTAAACTCCAGTGACTCCCTGTTGATTCTAGGATCAAATGTAATTTCATTGTTATTACATTCTTTTATAATTCTTTTTTGTATGTTTTATAATGTATATAATTATTAGTACTGTTAAGTTCAGTTGTGTCTGATTCTTTGTGTCCCCATTTGGGGTTTTCTTGGCAAAGATACTGGAGTGGTTTGCCATTTCCTTCACCAGCTCATTTTACAGATGAGGAACTGAGGCAAATAGGGTTAAGTGACTTGCCCAAGGTCACGCAGGTAGCAAGTGTCTGGGACTAGATTTGAATTAGGTCCTCCTGACTCCAGAGCTGCTGCCCTATCCACTGGACCACCTAGCTGCCCTCAATTACTACAATTAGTAGTACAGTGATAAATGCATATAATTTATAAACAAACACACATAAATAAATACATTGTATCCCAAAATTATTAAAACAAACCTGCATGAAGACTTTTGGGATACACTTTATACATAGATTGGAATTTCATGCTTAACATTTCAGTTGTTCTGATGGAGTTAGCAATCAGATACTAAGCAGTACAACAAAACTCTCCAAAAAGATATATTAGAGGATAATTGCTTTGCCAAATTCTTATCTGTTTCACCAAATCACCTTAAATAGCTAGTTCTGTTTAATAATTAAAACTTTGATTTACTTACATTTTGCACAGTGAGGTATATCTATATTATGAAGGTATAATGAACATGAAAAATAAACATTTCTCAAGCCTTTACTATATTTCAGGCAGTATTCTAAGCACTGGAAATTCAAATACATGAAGCATGATAACTCCTACCTTCCTAGAGTTTACATTCTAATAGGAGAAGATAATACAGAAGAAGGTGTCATAGCCAAGGAAAGCTTTTTTTGATCTAGGAATTGACAAGGGTGAAGATCAATCATATTGAAGAACTAATAAAAGATATCCCAAAAGTATTAGTGAAGTTTTAAGCTTTGATAAGTCATTAAATCTTCACTAAGACTTTTGGGACACACTATTTATATTGATCGTTGTCAAAATCATAGGAAAAAAGAAGATTTACAAAGAAGTATTAAATTTGATCCCTCCCTAAGATACTTATTGGGAATGTCATACACATTTTGTGTGTGTATGTGTGTGTGTGTTTATATATGTTATATATATGTGTATATACACATATACATATACACATACATACATACATATATGTGCCTATATGTGTATGTGTGTGGTCAGAAAGTTTTAAATCAAATGATCAATATCATGAGACCTTTGAACTCATTCACTTTTTCAACACTATACTCATTTCTATTACCCAAAATTGATGAAGGTACAATATATTCCCTATACAAGTTGAGGTGGGGTGTATGAGATATTGAAGGAGAACTAGTACCTCTGATGTGAAGGCTTAATGATCCCTTTTCAGGGCTGCTCATCCACCTTTGGTGTCTACCTGACACTCAGCTTTTACCTGTGGCTTCAAGAAGCTGTAGCATGTGCAGCAGCCACACCCCAATAAAACCATCTTGGCAGATGGGGTGAACCAGGTTGAAGATAACCTACAGGCTTCAAACTTGTCAGTGAGTTAAGGGGTTGTCTACCCCAAGCATGTGAAGACTTTTCCAGCAGAATGGGTAGATAAAAACAATTTGTTCCAATGGCTATGAAGGTGGCCAAAGCAGGTACTGTGGAGCACTCAGAGGTTTGTCAGATATTAAAGACAACAAGGTCTTCCACTGCATCTTGGACCATTGCCAGTTGTCCTGATTTTTATCTTGCCACTAGACTTGGGTGACTTAGGAAGAGAGTGAAGCTGATGACTTTATGTAACTCTGCCTCACTTAAATCCAATTCACCCAATCAAGACATCACCCATGATGTCATTAGTCCTTTTCAAAAATGAAGGGCAAAAAACAACAACAAGCAAGTAGGACATAGTGTGTGTGGGAGAAGAGGGATAAGGCAACATTAAAGAAAAAAGCAAGTGGGAAGGAAAAAATGTGGATCGACTGAATCATGTCTAAAGGAATGTGGCACAATTATGGAGCTCCAGGACAGTGTAGCAGCATTCAGAATAGTCATGTGTTCCTGACAGGGATAGCAAATCAAAGCTATAAACAGATAGAGGTTTTCCAAGAAGTGGGCATGGCACAGTAACTGTGAATTGTCCTTGTGAGCTCTCCTCCATACGGAAAAAACTGGAGGTTATATCCCATGTATTTTAAATCAGTTTCACATACATGATTACTAATACCTGTATTATTGCCCTCATCCAACACAAAAGATGATCATACATAGCTTTTCACATCCTTCTTTTCTGGATTTTGAAACTTTGGTTAAGTAATATAAGGACAAGAGGCACATATGGCATGCTCAGTAAAAAAAAAAAAAAAGATGCATTGCCTTGAAATAGAAAACTGACACAGCTCTCACAGTTGGGAAATAGTTTTCTGGAATGAGAACAACGATTCCCTGGGAGAAAGCAATGTACATACCGTACTATAGGCAGAGAACCATTTGGGAGTATTTCTCTTGAACTGGGAAGTCTAAATTGAAAGGGTTGAGGGTGAAGAAGATTAATAGATTGTGGTAAGTGTCCAAGAGGCAAAATTCTCACATAAGGAATGGATATGACAATTAAAGTGAACAGGGATATATATATATATATATATATATATATATATATAT
>NW_020954590.1:85223110-85275110 GCF_900497805.2 Vombatus ursinus
ATATATATATATATATATATATATATATATATATATGTATTTGAAAGCAAAAAAATACATCATTGATAATAGGACTATTAATTGATTTTCTTGAAAGTACATAAAAACAGTGGAAAATTAGTTGAATAGTTTATTTTCCTTCCCTTATTCTGAATATAATCCAAAGTTTGAAGGTGAAAGAGAATACTTCAACTCTCACTTAATTCAGGAAACTTTTTTAAAGAAGAAATTGCTAGAGTTATTTAGTTTCTAACATGTCAAATAGCCTACAAAAGACAATTTTTTAGGAAATGTTTTTGAATTTCATTTACTAATTGTGACATTATCAGAATAGCAATGTTGCCTGTTAGTTTTCACAAAAATAATTATTTTTCACTAGGAATAATTCACCTTATCACAAGCTCACAAGCTCAAATATTTATGAATTTTAAATGTTTAAATTTAAAGGATTATTCAAGGGTTAAAATAATCATGTTTCTGTTTGTGGATGACATTATGTGCACTAATGTCAAGCCCTGAGAAGTTTTGAAACCTCCTAATTGATATTCATAATCATTCAAAAGGAATCAGCTTGACTACTCATACAAGAAAAACCAAGTGGATGAAACATACTCACTGTTCAACCTAAAATATGCAGTTGGATTTACAAACCCTACAGCTCTTTAACTGGTGCATAAATTTAGTATAGCCACTGTGGATAGAAAATAGGTTTCAAATTAAATAGGAGAACAAGGAAGATTGAGTTTGGAAAACTGTGTGATGCTTCTAACAAGCTTCTTCCTGAAATAAAGATCCATCTTTTAAACATCATTATTCTTCTGGTAAAACTATAGCAATGAGTCATATAATCCCATAATCTTTAAGGAATTGACATTTCAGATCAACCAAGGACAAAGGAAAAGTATGTGGTGTGTGAGAATATGTTCCCACATTTAACAACAAAGAAATAAGTAGGGGAAAGAGCTTAAAGGGTATCATAAGAGAGATGTATGATGAAAAAGAATGGAGTTAGTTATCTCATGACAGCAAGCCCCCATAAGCTTCATCTCTGTCCATGCAATGACATTTAAATTAAAGTCCTCAATAAATAGGGTGGACTAACATCTGCTAAAGTAAATTCAAAGATATTATAAAGGTTGGTTGTGTCAATGATCTAAGGATGATCACTTTGAGAAGTATTTTTTATCTTAAATAACAAATTTGAAAGTCAAACTGTATATTCAAAGAGAGACTAATGAGAATATAAGATGCTATAGTTGAAAGATTTTTTTTAAATTAAGCATGTGTCTTGGGGTGGTTCTATTATTTTATCCTACTGTGTTTAAAGAGTTCAATTTGTTTTGATTCAAGGATGTCATATGGGTACAATTTTTTGGGAAAGTATCATACAGAGCTTTTGCTGGGATACTAATCTACCTGAAAAGACAAAGACAATATATTACCTTTTTTGAAAGGGAAGTGTGTCTGCTTTCGGCAGGTAGGAGGTACAGTAGATAGAAGTCTGGCCTGGAGTCAAGAAGATCTGAGTTCAAATCTGGCCTCAGACACTTACCAGCTGAGTTACCCTGGGCAAATGATTTAATATCTGTTTGTCTCATTTTCCTCAACTGCAAAATGGGGATAATAATAGAATTTACCTCCCAGGTTTGTTGTAAGAATCAAATGAGATAATATATGTAAAATGGCACATAATAGGAGCTTTATACCTGCTTATTCCCTTCCTACCCTTCATTCCCTCCCTTCACTTTAGCCTTTGTATGAAAGGGGTGGTTTTACAAGGTTTTTCTCTGTAAAGGGTTCCACTTGGCCTTGCTAAGAACCTTGGCTAGTATCTAAACATCAGTGGGAAGTGCCATTCTGCTTTCTTCTATACTCAAAGACCTATCCCACTTTCCCAGAAAAGTATGCCCACATAGTGATATGATTTGGCTACAATGTTAACCGAGTGACTGAGATTGTAGTTTTGACAACAAAGGAAACCAAAAAGTAAAGTGGCACTGGGAGAAGAAACTTTGAAAAGCAATAAGATAAGAGAAATATTGCATGGATATAGATGAAACATATGGGGGACTTCATGTCATGAGATAACTATCTCTTTGGGGTATCAATGTCTTGAGATAGGAAGAGAATGAGGGCTAACTATTGAAGGATATCCAGTTATCATATTTCTAAGAGCAAGGAGAGAAAGCAGAAAGAGAGCTGCATATTTAATTGAATTATAGATATGCATCATCCAGATGAAAGGAGCTTATGGTATCACTTCACTTTATGCTGATCAGACCACCTATACAGCATTATATTCACTTCTATGAATCACAGTTTAAGATAGTTATTGACCAACAGCTTTGATCACATGCAAAGAAAGTAATAATAGCAAACATTTATATAGAGCTTTATGGTTTAAATCATTTTACAACTATTCTCTCATTTTGTCCTTCATACCAACTCTGTGAGGTAGATGCTACTATTATCCCCATTTTACAGTTGAAAAAAACTAAAGCAGACAGAGGTTAATTAACTTGATCAGGGTCACACAGTTAGTAAATATCTGAGGCCGGATTTGAACTCATTTCTTTCTGACCTCAAGTCCATAACTCAGTTCTAAGAGAGCAGAAATCCTGGAAATCATCAATCAATTCATTTATATATATATTTCTCTCTCTCTCTCTCTATATATATCTATTTCTCTATATATACAGATATGTATACACACATATACATACACACATATATATATACATACACACATATATACACATGTATACATACATATATACACACACACAAATATGTATGTATATAATTGAAAGAACTGAGGCTGTTCAACCTAGAGAAGAGACCTGAGAGCAGGGATGGTGATGCCATGATAGCTGTCTTCAATATGTGAAAGTCTACTGTGTGAGAAAGTAGATATCATGTTTAGGTAGAATGAGAGGGCAATTAGAAAAATGTATGCAAAGTAGTTTTTGGCTCAATTTAAAGGAGAATTCTATAACTATAAGAACTTTTTGAAACTTGAGTAGGGTGCCTGGCAAAGTAGTGAGCTCTCTGACATTGGAAATGTTCAAACAGATGCTAGATAATCTCCTGGCAATGTTATTAAGGGGATTATTGCATCATCTAGGAGATTGAACTAGATGGCTTCTAAGGTCCCTTCCAACTCAAACCTTCTGTTATACAAGGTTCATTTAGGGTGTATTCCTGAGACTGTCAGGTAGGTGTCACCTGAATTCTAAATGTCCATATTTATAGTAAGAAGGATAATTTCAGCATAAATGGCATTATAACTATCATTAGACAAGGCTCTTGTGTAGATGGTGAGTACAGTAAAATTCATTTATATTTTTCTATCATCAATCTTTTAAATATGTGTTTATTTCTTTACATATATATATTTAGATAGTTGCTTCTTATGAGACAGCACCATTTTTTATTTTAAATAGCATTTCCATACTGGATAAATCACTTAATGTACTTGATTTTTTTAAAAAAAAGATTATAACTTTTTTATGAATCATCACAAATTTATGAAAACCCTATTTAAGGTACTTTTTCCTTTGTATACATTTTACTAACATGCTAAAGGATAGTAGATAGTTTCATATTTGTGATTGAATTTAAAACTTTAAATTAAGTTATTAAATCTGTAGTGAATCAATAAATATTTGTTTATTTGATTTTAATTGAGTTATTGAAGAATATAGAGCATTGCTATAGAAAGGTTTGAATTGGAAACACTGTCCATATATTGTGTTTGCTGGGAAATTATAACCATACCATTTTTGTTTTAGAACAAAACATTTTTAAAAATTCTGTTTCCTCTATCTAAATTCTTTGTCTAGTCCAATTTCTAAAAGCAGTTATGGATAGAGTTAGGTGTAGGTTGCATTATTCATTAATAGGAGATGGAGTAATATCCTCTTAACACATGACAATCTATGACAGGATAGTGTAATTTCATTTCACATTAAGGAAAACATAAGTAAGTTGTAGCAAAAGTAGCATCTTCTTTCTTGCCAGATTTCTAATTGTTAATAAAGTATAACCTTCATTTTAAATTTCAGGAGTGCTGAAAAAAAAACATGAATACAAGTACACTCAGTCATAGGTAGGTGGTTTGACAAGCAAAGGCAGATTAATGAGTCCTAAGTTCTTATTCCTTTGCCTAAAATTAAGATCAGACTCAGTTTAGGCCTCAAAGATGGGATGATAATATTCTTGCTATTTTATCTTCTGGTCATCCTATTCCATCTTCTCAGCACATTCCATTGTGTAACTGGTACCATGGACAGAGAAGTGATTGTTTCTATCCCTAAGACAAGACTCTTTTTCCTATAGATATCCAGGAGGCCCAAGTTTACTGACCTCAGCACTGATTTGATACAGTGTCTTGAATTGCTCATTTTTGCTTATATTTATGTAAATAAACCCTAGTCTTCCATCGTCTGATTATAACATATTACTGAATTAATGCGATTGAAGATGGAGTGGGGCTAATGTTAACTTGGCCTTTGTTTTTGTCATAAAAAGCAAAGGAGCAATCATGTAAAATTAATAATTTCCTGAGGAAACAAATCTATATTTCAGTGTCAGTTTTTACAAGTACTTTTATCCTATTCACACCCTATTCAAGTCAATTTCATGCTAAAATACCCAGATCTTTTCCCCTATACCAGGCCTCCCCCCTTCTGTTCTATGCTTGCAACTCCAAATTATATTACTTAGTGAATTTTTCTATAAATGGGAATCTGGTGTCTTTGAGATGAGAAAGGTTGGCAGAGATTTAGCATCAGAAGGGTTCTGAACAGGCATATCTGTTATTTTTATTGAAATATTTTCAGCTCTCTGTTGTTTTTAACATAACAATATAAACTGAAGTATATACAGCAGGAATTTCTAGTTGGCAAACTGGTAAATGTACTGCTTTTTCATTGACCATTGCTCTAACTCTTAAGCTCAAATTTCTGATTTTTGTGGGGATTTCTAATGTAGCAGTCACAAGCCTATAATAGAAACACATTTTTTTAGTGGGGAGGGAAAGAGAAAAGAACTAGGTTAGGTACTTCCTATCTTGAAAAATAGAAGACTGAGGAACTAGTTATTGCCTTTATATTATAAAAGAACAACTCTATATCTTATGTCTTGTTTCTGAATAACTATCATATTTTCTAATGTGTTTATAGACGAGAATTACTTAGGTGAAGCATTATAATAGTTTGGGACCTAGGGTATCTGTTTTATTTCATCCTTGGTCTATTCAGTCTAAAAAATGAATTGAGAAGTTCATTTTTGCAGGATAAAATTTTGTGGAAAATCCAGGGCAGTTTTTTTTATTACTGTCTATACCTTAAACTTTATCAGGCTATACCACCACCAAGAGACATTTGCTAACAAAACAAGAACTACATTTATAAGCACCTCTCTTTGGTAGTCAGGTAAGGGATATCCAAGAATTGACAGCAGCATAGCATTTAAGGGCACTGGTCTGGTTCAAAAAATGAATACAGAAGATATGGAATCATTGGGTACTGAGCAGCAGGGAAGGGAATGATTCATACTTCCTGCTGATATATAAAGGTATATTATGCACAATGAGAACACTTTAGTTCCCCCAGCTCCATAGTTTACAATACTTGCGAATGGAAGGTACATAATATCTGTGATAAGTTTATCTTCCCACGTGAACTGGGGAATTATTTGGCATTAATTTTTCTGCAAATTTTGTCCTGCAAGTCAGCATTTTATGGGAAATCTTTGTGGCATAACCTGATCAGGTCTATGAAGAGGTGACTGGGGAGAAAAATTAACCATCTCTGGTTAGTGTCCTAAGTACAATAGCTCTCTAAACAACAAGAAGACTTTGCAGCTACTTGGTTACCACAAAAGGGTTTGTAATCTCAGGGAATCCCTAAACCTAACTGTGGCTCCCCTCTAAATCATTCATTTTTTACCTCCCTATTGATCCTGTTATCTCTCATTCCAGGGGCTGACATATTTCCGTGTGCTGGGCTTATATTCTTATTTGCATTTTCCTATGACCACTGTGCTGTGAACCCTCACCCCACCCCCACCCAAGCCATTTGATCAATTTCTCCAGAATGAAAGGACAAATTGCACTAATGCTTCTGTACTGAAACAGAATGTACTGCAGGTCAGGTTTTTATTATTATTAATAATAAATAAATATATATCTAGAAACACTCTAGATTTATTATTAATAAACATCCTGTATATACTCTAGATTTATTATTAAAAATAAATAAATATCAGTACACACTTTAGATTTGGGAGAGTCACTAAAGATATTACAGGTAGAAAAAGTGTTTTATTGATTTTTGTATTTAGGCAACTAAATATCATTCCTATTTGTTAAAGCTTGATGAGAAAAAAGTAAGTTTCTAGCTATATTTACAGAAAACCTGCACACTATAATTCTTTCATTAGTTATCTACTGTATGTAGTAGTTCTCTGTAAATATGAGGAAGAGTCAATAGGAAGAATTTTCATTTTTCAAAAGACATTACTTAGCTTTATTGTAAGCATTATTATACATCCTCTTTGCTAGGCCTAAATATGTAGTACTTGTGGCTTCTTCAATGTAAAGCAGGAAATTTTTGTTTGTTTGTTTCTGAAAGTACTCTTAAAATGGTGCTTATATGTACATTAGTAATTGACTCCCCTTCAGATGTACTGATCCTGAAACCTATTAAGTGATGATCTATTTTCTAATTTTAGCCATCTATTTATGAAAGTTTGACAAAAAATTCATATCATTAACAAAACTAGCTTAAGGACTAGTGACATAAACAGAGGTGTTTGCTTACTTCATTAAAAAAAAATTACCAGCCTCTGAAGCACATGAAGGAATCTGTCTGAAAGTCAATGAAATCTTTATGCTGCAATCATTTTTCAGATCTCTACTGACAGCTCAGCTCTTTCTTTTTGAAATATATCTCAATGACTCCTTTGCTCAATTTATTTAAAAAATAATTATACCTCATTTATTTTAACATTTATTTATTTTTATTGAATCCTCAATTTTCTTCCTTTCTCCCTTCTTCACTCATTGAGAGGGCAAACAATATATCAATTACCCATGTAAAGCTGTGCTTTGCTCAATTTCAAAAACTATAAATGGGCTTCAATTTGAGAAAATTCAGTGTAAAGACAACTGAACTTATTAACCATTTGAGTTAGAGAGTTCTTATTCAGATTATAAAGACTATTGAGCTAAAAAAGCAGTTAATTTTCAAGCTTCATTTAAATAGCAACATTGAGGTGTATGCTGATAAATGTTTAACAACTGGATCTTCTGAATTGTATATATGACACATTTTTATATTATATTTAATCTGCATTGTTAGCATTTTCTCCATCACTTTCATAAACCTAGGCAATCAACAAAACAATAAACCAAATTCTGGTTCATAGTGCTTGCCAAATTCTGAGGTGTAAATACTCACACTGAAAATTTAACAATCAACTGTCACAAGCTAGTACAAGCTGGCTCTAGCATACCCCTGGCAAAGTACCTTCATGAATCTAAAATATGACCCAATTTGAAAAACAGGAAAACATGTGATAGATAAATGAATGTTCAGAAGTTGTAATTATCTTGAAAGTGCACCTATGCCCCCTCACTGTGGTGTGCTGCAGAGAATCCTAAAGAAGATTTCAGATGGTTTGTGCTCTCTTTACCTCTCTGACACTCACTTATTTGGCATGAAGAAATCAGAGAAGAGGCAGATGACTGTAGGGAAGGACTTTTTCCACCCACTTTTTTTCCCCATATCTGTGAAATGGTGGTGACAAGTCATAATTCTGATGGACTACCTAACTATACATACAGAAAAAAGATGAAAACTATGACTATATTGCTTTTAAAGCTTCCTTCAAGGCTGAATTAGTGTGCCAGTCACCTCCTCTAGGAAGCCTTTCCTGATCACCTTAATTCTTAGTGCTCTCTCCTTGTTTTCTATATTCTATCGGCATGTTGTACCCCATTCCATTCTCTAACTTTTGATGGAATGTAAGGTCTTTGAGGGTAGGAAGGGTCTTTGCTGTTTGTTTAATTTCTGCATATCCAGTGCTTAATAGATTGGAATGGATGTTATTCCATGATTTTGAGTCTGATGGGGTTGGTAGCTTCTTGGTCCAAATCCAAAATATTCTAGCCTCTCCTCTGTTATCTCCACTTCTAATCCACATGAATCCCAAATAGCAAAGGCTTTACCCCATAAATAAACTTGGGAATGAGTGAATCTATTATCACATACACACACACACACACACACACACACAAACATAATGCTTCGCTTGTTTTTACTGTGATGATGATGATTTATGAGATGGCTGGATCTAAGTAAAGCTATCCTAGACCAAGAAAAAATAGTACCAAGTTATTAAAATATCAGAATCTTAGGGCTGGCAGGTAACTCAAAAGTTATAGTATCCTACCTATACTACTTCTAATTAGAACAACTCAGAAATTAGCCAATTGGATTGAGGCCCCAAGAGCCTTCCTGAAGAGGAATGGATCACATCCATCATTATTCCACTTCACACCATAGAATGATTGTAATAGATTCCAATAGTTTGTGTATTGGGATCAGAGGCCTTCAGGGTGGAGAGACAGGATACTTTCTCCTGAATGAATGTATTGGGGAGGGGGCAGTGAGTAGGCTGTGAAGGAGATTATTATGGCTTAAAGAAGAACTTTGGGGAAATTGAAAGGAATGATTGGATGGGACAGTGGAAAGATTCTGAAGAAAAGAAGTCCATTTTTATTAACAGTAGTTCTCTCTAAGTGATGTACTTTTTTCTATTTCTATTTGTATGTCTATAAATTCTTTACATGATTATTGGCATCTGTCTGCCCTATATCATAAATTATTGGAGAACAGATATTTTTAGCATATTGATTAATAGGCCCAAGTACAATTATGTGCTTGGTTTTTTAAAAAATAATGATGAATTTCAAAATGCTTTAAGTGCTTGCCATGTGCCAGGCACTGGGGAAAAAAGTTCAAAAGTAAAGAAATCTCTATTCTCCAGAAGCTTACATTATACTAATGGGGGATATACAACACATAGTATAATGGTGGACAGTCAAGTAAGCTTTTGTTTGTTTCAAGCAAGTGCCCAAAGGCAGAGCAAATGGCAAAGTGCCCTAGTAATGCATAAGTAGGTGATGTCTTTGGTCTGGAGCCAGCTTGATAAAATGAGTTAGGTGAGTTTTTCTTAACTCACCCACCAATCAGAACATATCAACCCCAATGCAAAGTTGCAGAGACGAATAGATTTACTTGGGTAAGGGGTCTAGTCTTTAGAGTTTAAAATCTATAGAGTTATTGTTTCAGGAAAGGAGAAAGTAGGGGCAGTGATAGGGCCTGGCTGGGCACTTTCTTGGTGGAGGGATGAATGGGATGTGAAGCAATCTGTTGCTCCCTAGATATAGAAGGTTAGGTGTGTTTTCCATTAACTCCATGAAGCAATGAGGTGGGGGTAGGGAGCAAGAATCATATTTATTTAGCTTGCTCTATAAGTGACCAGTATACAGAGATGATGACTCTATATGCCTTTTGGATGAGGATGGATTTTTTTTTAATTGAAGAAATAGTGTAGTTACTGGACATATTATATTTTGGAATGAAGTCTTGTCTTTGGAGCTATTCATTCTGTACTCCTCATAGATTCTTCATCTCTTAAGTAGGTATACTAACACTAGCCCTGTTTTGGACATTAAATGATATAATGTATATAAAATGCTAAATCAATGTGAATTTTTGTTCTTATTAGACCATGGACCATGTCATTTGTTCTTTCTAAGCTCAGTGCTTGACTTGAAATGAATCAACCCAGATCCTACTTGAGATACTTACTAGTTGTGTGATTTTTAGTAACCCTGAGCCTCTGTTTCCTCATCTGTAAAATGGGAATAATAATAATAATAATAATACTTATATCATTTGCACCCATCGAACTGTCTGAGGTAAGTATTAAAAACTTTGTCACCATGCAAATATACATATATATGTACATTATATATAAATAGATTTTTAAATGATTTATGATATTCTTATCATTATTCCTATCAATTCAAAGATCCTATAATTCTATGTAGGGTATTTGTCCCAGTTTACAAATTTCCACTAAAAATGCAGATAATCGCATAAAGCAGAGTCAATATTTATACTTTAATAAAGTGGTCCCAATGAATTGTTTTTAAGTATATTGTGTTGACACTTTGTGTAGTAGGCATGTTATTTATATATTACAAAATGTGTGACTTAGGGGAAGGTAAGCTTACATTCTGATTTATTTTTTAAAAACTTGGAGATAAGAGAATTGAATCACAGAGCATTGATGGTCTGTATTGCATTTTGGCTTAGGTGGAATTTTACTTTTGTCTTTATTTATAGAGAATATTTCACTATTTTAAATACTTAATAATTCTCATTATTACTTATACTGTTCTCATAGTAACTCCATGATATACAGCAGTATTAATTCCATGTTACAGCTGTTGAAAAATGAGGTCTACAAAAGGTAAAAGAGTAGTAATATGGTGGGGACCAGAAGGCAGTTCACTGAAGACACCAAAGTACAGAGGTTAGTAAATGTAGTCAGGGGAGATCATAAAATCATAGATTATCAGAGCTGGAAGACACCTTTGACATCATATAGTCTAACTTGCTCTTTTTGCATATGAGTAAAATGAGGCCAGGAAAACAAAGCCACCCAGCTTTCTGATATTATGTGGCAGAGATGGAATTGCATTCTGGGTCTTTTGACTCCAAATTTGGATGAAATATATCCCCATCTTGGTGTGTTTTAGCTGGCAGAACTAGGAATATTCTCCCTCTCTCTCTCTCTCTCTCTCTCTCTCTCTCGCTCGCTCGCTCTCTGTCTCCTTCACTAATAAAACAGTTCTACAGCATGCCTATATGGGAGGAGTTTAGATTAACTAGTCCTTTGCCCAATTTAACAAAAAAGTGAATCAATAAACACTGTTTATTAATAAAACGTCTCTGACTTCATCTGAGGGTTATCAAATGGATTTTTCCCAGTTTGGACCTTTTCTCTGCAGAACCTTTCATTCCTTTTTTTTTTTTCAGTATGATAAAGGGGAGAATTTACCTTTGTTTCTTTAGTTTAATTCCTTCCCATCGCAGTGTATAGGGTTAAGCAGAGGCAAACCAAGCATCCTGTCCCTGCCACAATGACGAGTGATTCATCTGATTGTTCCCAAGCTGATTAATTTGGCTATTGACACCTTAGAAATATAACTGGGAGAAGCCGGCAACCTGTACTGCTCACAAAAGTATACGCAGAGCGTTTGGGATAAATAAAGTGTCAACCGGGTGCTGCAGCCTCAGTGCAGCATCATTTTCAAATTTTCCTTTTTGAATTATTAAATAGGCCATGTCAGAACAACTCTGATGATTATCCAATCCATATGCTTCAACACCAAGCTTTTATGTAATATCAAGCGACTGCAGTGATCAATTGGACCAATCATGGCGGCTCCCTCATTCTGGGAAGGGTTCAGCTGCTTCCCTCCTACACTGCAGTATCTTTCACAGATATGCAGGCACCTGCCTCGTGGCTTAAAGGGACGGTTGCAGCATTATCTTTCTGCCTTTTGGAATGCTAGAAGGCAGCAAAAAATATTTGTGTCTATATAGTGAGATATACACACACACACACACACACACACACACACACATATACATGGGGAGGCTTTTCATGCATTTCAAACATAAGCCTGCAATCAGCGAGCCTGTACGCATATATGCGGTGATGTCAATCTATTTTGGTGCAGCAAAACACCTACCATTTTAAACCGTCCAAGTGAATACATTTCCATAGTCTCTCTAGTATAGGAATAAAAAAATTGGGTAGTGCAGATTTCTCAAATCCAGCACTCATACAGCATCAGAAGAGTATAATTCTGCATCCTTTTGTTCCCTACATCTACAGCAACTGCTGGGATAAATGAAGGAATGAAATGCAAGCATGGAGAACCAGGTATAATTTATAAAACTTGATAAAATGATAATCTCTCACCTACACTAATGCACAGTTTATCTAGATAAATAACTCGTAGAATGAATACTGGAGATGCCTTTAGCGTTTTAGGCATTTAATTAAAGTGAGACAAAATATTAACTGTCAGCCATTGGGATTTCAGTGCCCTCTCTTGAAAAGGATATTCTCCTGCCTTGGAAGGCATCCATTTCAAATGAACCTGAGATGGGAATTTGATCGTCAACAGTAAAAAGGCTATAAAACAGGGAACATGGAAATATTCAGCACACACTGCTTCCTGAGAATGCACTGCATTCCCCGCCAGTCCACCTCCCACTTCTACCTCCCTGGGGTGTGTGGCTATGAGGGCAGAATTTACCTGGGCCTCTCTTGATAATTACCAGTGATTGGAGATTTAAAAAAAAAAATCTCCCCAGTCATTTCACTATAGCCTCACTGTGCTGCTGCCGCTCACACTGACTGCAAATGCAGATAACTCTCTTCTATCCCTGGCATGTGATTTTGACGTTGGACAGAGGGAGGCAGGGCAAAGCAATGCCAAAGAACAGAGATAGAAAGATCCAACCAAGGGGCCTCCAGGGATCAGTGCCTTCCAGGACTGAGAAACAAGGAGACTTTATAGCTACTGCACAGCTTAACTCCCTCCACTTTTCCCCCACCCCAGTTTCTTCAAAGATTCTGAGATAGGCTGCATTTTTCATTTATATTATTTAGTTATTTTTGCTTGTCCAGCTCAATTTAGTGCCAAAGATATATCTATTTTAAAAGAATAAATTTCTATAAAAAGATGAGAGGACTTGTTAGCTTACCAGGTAATGTTCCAGTTACATACTATTTTTATATTTGTATGTTAAGGGAAAAAACGAGACTTCGGCTGGAGAAATACGACACAGTATTTAAGCACCCTGGGTTAAGACCATTGTGGTATGTAGACCACTGTTGCCCAGGACGGACACTCTGGTGATTTATTCATATTCGGTCAAATAACATATCAAGTTTTAACAATTGTGGTAGTGCACCCAACATGTGGTAGCTTTTAACATAAGGGTTTAGATATGTGCTTAAAAATTCATGTGCTATTGCATTGCTTCTATTTTGAGTTTTCTACATACCAGCATCATGTCTATCTGCATACGAGCTATACGTACTGTGCTGTAAAAAGTCACATTGCTTATGCATAGATAGGCTATGACACTGTTGAGGGAGATGAAACATGGGCTAATAAGAGCAGCAAAATGAAGAAGGAACCATTTTAAAAACTCCTTTTTTTTTTTTTTTTTTTTTTTGGCCACTGGCTGTTTTGACCTTCGGGAATTCTCTCATTTTGGGTTTTTTATATTTGGATTTGTAAAATGGTAGATATCCAAGTATACACTATAGGGGTATGGTAGGAGGAAATTGCTAGGGTTTATAAAATATTCTCAAAGTCCTGTAGTAAAGGTCATATACAAATAGGCAAGTAGGCTGTACAAGCGTAAAGTTGGATGTTAAAGGAAATATATTGAGGCTGTATAGTTTATGACCTTCTCCTATTCCCAGAGTATCTGCAATCTTATATAATGGTTAGGATTATGATCTTTGATTCATTTAACATAAACTTAAAAATTATAATGTGAAGTAGAAATGTGGGGAGGGCCATTATCGTGAATTCTAACCCATGAGACATATGGTGTTTTCCATAGATGGCTTCACTGATTCACTAAAGCCCTTCGCCATCATTTCAGCACTCAAGTGCAAGACCTACTAAAGATGGAACTGACATGTACCTCTTCTCATTGGCCTGGGGAAGAGGCTGGAGGATGGTGGGGGTGGAGAGTAGGTGACCATTCCCTATCTTGTTCTCCTCAGACCATAGAAATGGACTTTTATTAATTACTAGTCTTTTTTGGACTTATTCCTCAATTCCTCCCCTTCCATTTTTATCACATTAGTCACATAAAGAACCAATGAGCCACTGTGCCCTTACTTTAAAATCCTATTTTAATGAGATCCAGAACTAGTTTTCATTCCTTCAAGCTAAGCCTTAAATATTCTGTTTGTTAACACATTGTGAATCCTTCTAGAAATTGGGGCAGTTTTTCTCCCTATAGCATTTAATTTTTAAATAGGAAATAAAAAGTAGGGATTTTTCTTTCTTTAACATCATCGAACACTAAGAACAAATCCAGTATTGTCACTCTTTAGGGGCTAATCTTATTTCAAAAAGCACAGGGAAAATTAAAAAAATAGATTTCACTGAGTATAACTTGCAGGCAGCTGAAGGAAAAGGATATGGGTGCTTTATTTATTGTGCAATACTTTAGGAATCAATAAATATATACAAAATAATTCAATAAATCAACCCAGACTATTAAATGAAAAGCATTGGATGCATATTAAAGAGACCATTTAGATAGTATATAAATAAATTATTCTTACTATTTTCTGGAGAAATAATGATTTACCAAAAACATGCATTTCATATCATTTTCTTTGAGCCTTAAGAATAGAAAATGTTTTACTTATAAAATGGCAAAAATGAGGATTTTTCTTTTCATATATTCTCATTGGACAACCAGTTTAATTCCACCCCACCCCTATTTCAATAACAACTCTCCTTTCTACCTGAAAGTCTGACATTTAGGTCACCTTAATGTCATAACCATCAATGTCATGTAAGTTCAGTACAGTGACATCACATAAAAACTCAATATCAATAGGCAATAACATATTCCTACACATCTGCTTCCTGTTCTTCCCTCCACTCCCCACCAAGAAATCCTCTATGGGCTTTTCTCCTCTTTCTGATTTTTCTTTTTTTTTTTTTACTTTGGAAGTAAGCATTATTTGTTTTGTGATATAGGGATAAAGGAATTTAAGGTGTTTTCTTGTGTTTGGAAGGATACTTAAAAGAATTTAGGGGGAAAGTGGTGGCACAAATCTATGCAAGAACAGAGTTGTGAGTATTTTGAAAGCTCCTTTTTTGGTCCTTTTTTCTCCCCTATGCCAAATTCCCCCTTCCTACACCCCAAATGCAATCCATGGCTCTCTTCAATGCACCTAGAAGAGATTGAGCGACTACTGCAGGCAGTTTTAGCTTGGAGAAAAGCAACAACAGAAGTTCAGTTTGACCTTTGCAACCTAATTCCTGTTTCCTTTATAGAATATGGCTTCAAATGATAAGAATATGTAATATATTTTATTGTACCATAATGCTCAGATAGGAGTAGCAAATTATTAATTATCTTTTTTTCCAATTTGTTTCCTTTTCTCCTTAACACCCATACAACACTTACTGTTCTTAAAACCAGACATTTTGCATTTTTAAGACTTTGTGACTGGATTAAAGCTAACTTTTAATATGAGTGTGGAATGTAAACTTTCATTTTACAGATGGGAATATTGAGGTACAGAAGAATGACTATGCAGAGTGTCATAAGATTATCTTAGTAATCAATCAGTCAGTCAAGAAGCATTTATTAAGTATCTACTAAGTGTCAGGAAATGAAAGTACCCAGGATACAAAAACAAGTATGAATGTGAATCAGTCCTCATTGTAACATGAGGGCACTGGACGAGATGATCTCTAACGTCCATTCCTGCTCTGACTCTGCTAACTATGAATTACAATCTAACAGTATGGCCTAATTTAATTGGGACTGTGGGTATGCAACACACACACACACAAACACACACACACACACACACAAATACATAGAGGCAGGCAGGTGTGCCTGTGTCACCTTGTAATCCTTTAATCTACTCTTTTTCAGTCATCGTAATGTTACTTTATGCAAAATCAGTCAGATCAGACATTCAGTTGCTTCCCCCTTGTTTGTGAGTATAGTTCAAAAGACTGGGTTATCCATCACCTAATCTGCTATTTGCACCTACAGACCTGATAACATATTCACATGTACCTTTCTGAGAAAAACTGTTAGCAAACTTACTATTTTGGTCCCTGACTTTAAATCTGCCAAATCCAAGCAGCCTGTTTAGAGTTTTAAATTATAACCATTCTGAATTCTGAGACTCTCTGCTATACAAAATCTCTCTCTGCTTTATCAGTTTAGCCCTGTGTGTGTGTATGTGTGTATGTGAGTGTGTGTGTGTGTGTTTGCACCTGCTTGTATGTGTATGAGAAAGAAAAAGAGAGAGAGAGAGAGAGAGAGAGAGATAGAGGGAGAAGAGAGAGAGATTGCATATATTTTCCTTCCCCAGGCCACACTGTGGCTTCATATACTTAGTTCACTGAGCAAAACATAAAAATGAAAATTCCTAAGCTTTGACTCCTAAGAAGGATTTTAGTTTTTGTTCCAAGTTATCAAATGTTCTCTTAGAATAGGGCATACCAATTTTCACTTTTTGCTTTGCATCATCCTTGTGGGATAAGAATTCTCCGTTAGCACTTGTCAAAGCAGATAAAAGCAGGATAGTCGAAAAACAAGGCATGCACTCTTTCTAGTTGCTTTGTATTTTCAAACAGGAAAATGAGCTCTTGCTGTAGCCTATTTCCTGTTGCCTATTTGCTTACCCTTAGTCTTCTCCCCTTCACACCCGAGGAAGCAAACACTGTCCCTGTCAAATGATAAATGAGGCAGAATTGGTGACTTGCATGTTTGTCAACATAAGCAAGATCAAATGATTGCTCAGCAGGAAGAAGCCACAGGAAATTCAATGATTTTTGACTAATTAGCAAAATAATAATAATGTCTCCCTACTGATTACCTTGTACCGAGGTTGTGGCCTTTAATCAGACAGCTATTACACTAAGGCAAACTAGGCCTTTGAAGACAAACTAGTGGTTTCCTTGAAATCCCTAACTTGGAAGATTTCTGACAAATCTTCTGAAAGATAGAGTGTCCTTCTGTGTTGCTGGTATAATTAGAAATGAGAAGCCCATTTTTGTGAGCTGATTCTTAACAAGACTACTTTTGGTTTGAGTTTTCAATCATATTTCTTTGGTGAATAATAAAAATAAATCTTGCATCCTTTCAGGAACCATTTAAGGTCTAATTTAAATCTTCTGGGATAGGGATTTTCATGACAGTTTTCTTGGGGGAAAACTGGTTTTATGTGTGACAACCTAGGAATAATCCTTATACTTTCCCCAGATTCATTATTGAAAGTCATACTGCTGCATGGGATATGCTGGCTTTACCTTAATCATATTTTAAATGATAACATAGTTTACATACACACATATGTATATACATGCATGTGTGTGTGTGTACACACACACACATGTACACATACACACAGAAACTGAAGTTGTTTAATGAGCTGGTCAATCCTGTAAAGCTCTCCTGGATATTTCTTGTAAGATTTCGGGAAATGGTTTGCAGACTGACATGGTAATGGAGGCAGACAACACCTGTCAGGTCAGAGGTCATTTACTGAGCTCTGTGGGTGATGTTGCATGGGATCTGATCATGGTATTCCTGGCTCAGTCTAAGCTGCTTGTCTCTCACTTTCCTATATGCTGGATTTACACCTTAAAAATAGAGTTCAAGGATTAGCAAGCTTGAAATCCTGGGGGTGTGTGTGTGTGTGTGTGAACTGTGTATGGGGGAAGCTTTGCCTGTCATATGGAGCCTGGCTCACTGAAAGCTACAGTACTTGGGTCTGCAATGCTCTGAGCATTAAAACTCGTGGAATTTTACAAAGTACAGTAAAAAAAAAGCAACTGGTAAATGATTAGAATGATTAGAAAGAAAAGTGAAAGGATCTCTTTAAAAGCATCTATAGCAGATGGGATGCTGTGATGACAGTTGTTGGTGTTGGTGTTGTTTTAAGATTACCAAGTCCCTTAGTTTTTATACTAATTATTATACTGTTCTTGATATCTGTACATTATCCCTGTGATGTTTGTGGTACCAGAGTCTGGAAAAAAAAGATTTTCTGTTGATCTCAATCTCCAAGGACCCTAACAAAATATTTGTTGTTCTGGAATTGTATTTGCTTGAACTTAAAGAACTTAAATCTTATATAGCTGCAGGTCCATGGGTTCACTTCATCCCATAATGCCACTGGGAAATTCTTCTGATGATCTCTGCCTAGCCCTCACCATCCCTTGTCCACCTTCCTCATAAAAAGAATCATGAAAAGGAGAAGAAAGGCAAGAGTGGCATCTTGTCTTTGTTTAACCCTGGAGAGGAAAGGCTAATAGGGAGAAGCAGAAAGGGAATGAGGAGATAATGGTGATAATGGGGGACAAGGTAATGAGAAGGAGGGGCAGGGAAAGTGGCCAAGAAAAAGAGAGCAGTGTTGATAGTGTGCAGGGAGGAGATTACTTTAATGAGCTGAGAGGCTGCTACCACAAAACAGATGTTCCCGTCTCCACCACTCCCTGGGAATTCCACCCAGATTCCCCTGAGAGTTCTAAACACTGGTTTGAGAAACACTTGAAGGGTTAACAGTAGGCTCAAAGTAGGATTTTAGACAGATTAACCTGGCACCTATGCACAGAAAAGGTATGGTCACTTGATGGAGAGAGAAGGATTAATTTGGGCAAAGATGTCAGTGAAAGAAGAGAAAGGGAGAGACAGGGAAACATAAAGAGACGGAGAGGGAGAGGGAAACATAAGCTAAGAGGACAGAAGAAAAGCAAGAAAACATGACTTCTTATGACCCAAGTGATGAGAATCCAAACTAGGAAGTGTTTGGGTCAGTGGAGAGAGAGAAATGGATAGAAGAGATACTATGAAAGCAGTATTGACAAGACTTGGAAAAATGTTGCAGTATGGGGAGTGAGAGTGATGGAGACAAAAGGGTCCAGTGTGACTAGGTTGTGAGCTTTGGAAAGAACAAATAGCAGAAAACCAGAAACAAAACAAACAAACAAACACTTAAAGGATAGTTATATAGAGAGATGTAAAAAGAAATACCTTCTCCTGCCTCTCCTTCCCTCCCCTCTCCTCCCCTCTTCTCTCCTTCTCTCTCCTCCCCTTCTGAAACAGATAATTTATGGATTAGTTACTTATAAACTGCCTTTTAAAAATCTTTAAAACATCAGACTCTTCTCTGAATGGTTAGTCTGCAGTGGAAAGAGATGATGGCTAGACCACTAGCACCCTGAATGATGACTGGGTAAAATCTAGCTCAGGACTGCATCAAGCTCTTACTCCAGAGAGTCTTTTCCTCGAAAGTGTTTGTTCATGAGGAGTAATTTGAACTCTGTCCTTTTGACTCATCATTTTTTTTAAAAAAATCAAAGTGGACATCTATGATTTAAGGAGAGTAAGGATATACTGATAAAGAACCAAAGAAGATAAATATTAAGGGAAGAAAAATAATTAAAGACTTGTGAGGAAGCAAGAACTTTGAAAGTGAAGGTGAACTGCAAAAGGAGGTGGGACTCTTTCAGGTTAAAGAAAAGAAGTCTTGGATACCTTTCAAATGTCTTCACCATGTAAATGATTGAACAAAAAACACAAAGAATTTCTTGACAAAAAAGAACCGGACTTTCCCCCTGGAGATTCTTAGTGTAGGAAAGATGAAGGATAGATAAATGTGTTTCTTATTTTCTTAAGGCCAATTAGGAGGCCATTGAAAAAGTTGGTGTCCTAACCCTGAAGGCCCTTCCCCTGACCCCAAATACTACCCATTCTTCATAACCCTCTTAAACATTCTTAATACAATAACATCATTTTTTTTTTCATTTGGAGTTGTAGATTTTTATTTTTAGATTGAGGAGGGAATTTTGTTTTGTCTCAGCTAGACTTTAAGTTCCTTAAGGACCAGGACACTCCCAAAGACTGTGTGATTAGAGATTTCTTATTGAAAGGACAATGTCCATAATATCACATCAACATTCTAGTAGCTTATTAATTAATATTGATTTCTAATACTTCTGGATGGTTTTGTTTTAGTCCTTCTTGAAGATAGTGGGCTGAACTAGAGGTATTTTTAAAACAAATCTTTCTTTTTGTCAATGTAGAAATTATTTATAAATCTCTTTACATTTAATAAAAAAATTAGGTATTAAAATTTATTTTATAACTAAAAGAGACAGAATAATTTCATTTAAAATTTTCAGCAAGCCAAACAAGCCAAACACATGCTTTTACACTACACTAAATCCCTATATAATCAGTTCAGTTCAATTCATTTCAACAAGCATTTACTGCATGCTAACTGTGTGCCAGACCCTGTGTTAGACACTAGTGACACAGAGGAAAAATAGTAGTCCTTGGCCTTAAGGAATTTACATTCTACAAAGAACACAGGCATTTGAATTTAATATTATGCATTCTTATGCTTTAAAAATACCATGAGAATTTTTTTCAAATAAATAGATAATTTTGCAGGGGAAAAAAAAGGATGATATGTATGGAATAGGGGGAATACCATTTGACTGTGAATGAGAAGAAATGGTTATAGCCCAAGTTTTACCACCAACAATTTGTAGTACCTATGGCAAATTGCTTAGCCCCTCTGGGCTTCAACTTCCCCATTTGCAATATGAAAGAGTTGAACTTCTTCTTT
This sequence comes from Vombatus ursinus, assembly GCF_900497805.2. Lineage (NCBI taxonomy): Eukaryota > Metazoa > Chordata > Mammalia > Diprotodontia > Vombatidae > Vombatus > Vombatus ursinus. The sequence continues at coordinate 85,243,628 of NW_020954590.1, forward strand.
CTCATCCATCCCTGTTATTTCTCTTCACATAGCCAACACCCTGGTTCAGACCCTCATTACTTCTCATGAACTTTTTCAATAGCCTCCTAATTAGTATCCTTTCCCCAAATCTCTTCCTTTTCCAATCTAACCTTTCATATATCTGCCAAAGTGATTTTCCTAGAGTTAAAGTTTGACTACATTGTTCTCCTTTTCAGAAAATTCCAGTGGTCTATGATAAAACATAAGTTCTTCTGTTTGCTTTTTAAAGCTCTTCACAACCTGCTCCTGACCTTTCTTTCTAACCTTATTGTACAGTGCTCCCCTTTCTGCATTCTATAGTTCAACCAAACTAGTCAGAGATAATATTTTCAAAGCACTTAGCCCAGTGCCTGGCACATATAGGGCACTTAATAAATAGTTATTCCCTTCTCTGCCCCTCTCCTCTTTTATTGTTTCTCATATATGAGACTCCATTTTTTATTTCCATTCTTTTACACTTTGGGTTCCCTTGCTGGAATTCACTCCCACCTTACCTCAGACTCTTAGAATTCCTGATTCCATCAGAATTCTGTTCAAGGATCTCCTTATGTAGCTAAATAAAGTCATTCCTGATGTCCTAGCAGCTAGGTCTCTCTCCTCCCCAATGCTCTTTATTGCTGTTCAGTTATTTTCAGAGTCATGTCCAACTCTTCATGACCCCAATTGAAGTTTTCTTGGCAAAGATACTGGCATGGTTGGCATTTCCTTCTTCAACTCATTTTACAGTTAAGAAAACTGAGGCAAACAGGGTTAAGTGACTTGCCCAGGGTCACTCAGTTAGTAAGTGTCTGAGGCTGGATTTGAACTCAAGAAGATAAGACTTACTGACTCCAGACCTGGGATTCCATTCATTTCACAACTTAGTTAGTTGCCCCACCGATTTGTTTACCTTGTTTATTTATATTTATATGCCTTATATTTATATTTTACATATGCTTGCTTATATAATCCAATCCAGTTATCTACCTTGATAGAATGTAAGCTCCTTGAGGGTGGGAACTGTTTTATTTATTTATTTTTTGTATCCTCAGTGCTTAGATTTTTTTGTATCCTTAGTGCCTGTAATATATAACAGGTATCTATTAAATGCTTGCTTGCTTGATTAGGTGGCCTTTAATAGCCGTTCCTATTTTAACATTCTATGATCTTATTAGTTTTTCTAACCTTCTACTCTATTTGGCTAAACATTCTTATCCAGTGCTGGATTCAGGACTTAACCTGCTCCCTCAAGCCTTGATACCCTCCTTCTTCCTCTCTCTCTTTTTTCCCAGAAGTGACCACATTATCATTCTGTTCTAAACCATCTTCTCTTCTATCACTTCTACTCTGACATTCCAACATGACTCCTCATTTTTATCTCTCCTTTACTTCTAATTCATAGGTTCACAGAGCTAGGGCTAGAAAGAATCTCAAAAGAGATCTAGTTCATTTAACAGAAAGAAAATGAAATCATCTTTAGATTCAGAGCACCATGGTTTGAATCCCAGTTCTACCATTTATGTTCTGTGTGACCTTAGATAAGTCACTTATCCTCTCTGGTCCTCAGTTTTGTGTTTGGCAAAATGAGGGGGTTAGACTCAATAATCTGTAAAATCCCTTCCAGTTTCAAAGCTGTGATCCTATGATTGCTTCCAAAGTCCTTTTGCTTTCATTCTCTGCCATTAGAGAAGTTCTCATTCTCCTCAAAACCTTGCTTCTTTCCAAGAACCACAATATGGCCACAGGCATAGGAATAATTCTTCAATAAATGGACAGACTTGATTCCATCTCAATATGCATAAAGCCTTTGGAAGCATGCCTGCTAACACATTCCTAGTGATTAGTGAAACAGAGTTTGAAATAGAAAGCATTCCCATCTTTTCTTTTTGAAAAGCAATACAGATTTTCCAACAGGGAAAGACTAGAGCTGGAAAAGGAAGATTGGCAATTTTTACTTTGTATAATTTTTGTGACAAAACAAAATGATTTCTGTATCATTTGTATGACAAATTGTACCCATATCTTTGGAATTTTGCAAATTTTGCATCAATCATGTACATTTTCAGTCATTTTCATTGAAATTTCATTCTATTTATCTTGTTGGCAAAATGAAAAGCAATTTTTGTTTGCTAATGCTGCTTTTCCCTTGTTGCATAAAAAATGTCAATGGTAAAAGGGTGTAGGTTTTTCCTTCCCTCCTGAGACACAGGCCCAATGTGCTCATTTAGATACATGGTGTGTCCTTGAAATTTTGTCATAGTTTCATTCTATGTGTAAATTTGGGTTCTTTGTTTACTTATTTAAAAAAAAAAACATGCTGCTTGGACTTATTTCTTACCACATCTCCCAATTAAAACATCTTTAATAAAATATTGGTGAGATCAGAGAGACATATGCACCAAAGGCAGCACACTAAATTTAGCTGCCAAGTTGTCAGACTGGTGTTTTATTGTATTTTGTTTTATTTGTGGTAAGGCATTTTATGCTATTATTTTTTAAAGTAGCATTGATGCTTTATCTAGCTCCATAAAAATGAGATTTGTGTCTAATGGGCCCCCAATTTTCAAAAACAATCCCTACCACACAGTTTTAACTTGCCATTAAGGCTTTGCCTACCCAACATAAAATGAGGGTTTGTGAGGAATTACTGGTGCATGCAGGGTGTTAGTTTTTAATATGAGCATTAGTTTTACCCTATAAGGCATTTCATCAACACTTTGCTTTAGACAGTATGTTCTGCTGCTTTCCAAGCAATGTTTCTAGGCAAAACCAAAAATGATACAATTTCCCACCCAGGTTTATTTTAGCACTCTTCTTAGGAGACAAACAACACAGAGGGATAGACAATAAAATAACACAAAAACTTGTAAGGCTCCCCCAAGTATTTAGGTATTAAGATGACCTCATGATTTCCACTCATTCACACTTCTCTGTTCTGTGGGATTTTCTTCTAAGATCTTCCATAACTTCTCTACAACAATCTACAAAGTGCTTTAGAAACTTCCTTCCGGTTCTGGGAATAGCTTAAGAGTTGTAAATGTAGCTGACATAACATCAATATCTCCTTTCATTATGGTTTCACAAGAAAAAAAAATTGAAATGAAAGGGTGAACAAAAGAGAGAATCCTAGGGATTTCTAGAAACTCTAAAATTATTCAAGGAATTACTGAAATTGTACTTTGGAAAGATTGTGTGACTCAACATTTTTAAAAAAAATTCTTACTAACTACAATACATTGTGCTAGATTCCATATACTCTATACTCACAACTTCAGCATTTATCTGAAGACCCTTCAGAATTCAATGGCAGCCCAATTTAGTTCAGTTTTGTACTTTTTGGGATCATGGGTTCAAATTGCGAGAAGTTTGATTCTATTTTTGAACCCCAATAATGGGAATTAATTTATAATATCAGATAGGAGGATTTTTTAAACACTAATATCAATACTGACAATCAAAATAATTTACTGAGTTATTATATTGCTGGGTCACCTTATACAAAAGCTATAGCTTTCAAAGATCAAATAAATGACTAGCCAAACATTTATATTATGAGAAAGATTAATACTGCCTTATTTTAAATTAAAGAAAATAATTATTTTATAAAGATTTAATCAAGAACAAGTCATCACAGATGAAATATTTTCTTTTTTTGATAAGGTTACTAAACTTGTAGATGAGAGTGTTATTGTAGATATAGTTTATCTGGAGTTTGTAAAGCATTCGATAAAGTCCAGCCTGCTATTCCTGTGGATGGAACCCTATGACAGAAATGAAAGTCCTTTTAGGTGAATTTAGGAAATGAGTAATTGGCTAGACCCAAAGGGTTATTAATAGTTCAATGTCAACATTGAAGGAAACATCTGGTGAAGTGCTTCATGGATCCATGCTTGGACCTGTGCTGTTTGAAATATTTATCAATGAGCTGGATAAAGGCATTAATGGCACTCATATTTTCAGATGAAACAAAACTGTAATGGTTAGCTAACACATGATTAAAAAAAGTCAGGATTAAAAAAAATCTTGACAAGTTAGAACATGGGAAAAAAAAGAACATGGCACCAACTCTAATAGATTGAGAGTTAATGGGGATAAACATGAAGTCTTACAATTGGGTAAAAAAAAAATTAGCTTCAGAAGAGCTAAATGAAGGAAGTATTCCTGTACAGCAGTTTTGACAAAATTGAGCCAAGGCAAAAATGAATCTTTCCTTTTTTTAAGGGGAGGTAGGAAAGGGGCAAGTAAGAAGCATGGTTTTTTTACCTTAGCAGCACCATGTGCTAACCTATTGGATGGGCTATGCACCCATAGACAAACCTGCTATATGAAATATATGTATATATGTATTATATATATAACTCACTCTTCTATCATAGTAATCTACTAAAATTATATTGGAGCTGAAAGGAATCTTCAAGAGAATATGATTGAAAGAGTTATCAAATTCCATTTATATTATTTAGAATTTATTGATATAATAGCAAATTGAACAATTCCTAACAGATGATTTGAAACTTACCATAGACTTGACCACCAGTATGTACATAAGTAATAAAAGCCTTGGCAAATTTAGGCTAGAGGCATCACTTGAAGTGTCTTTACAATGTAGTTGTTGTATAAATTGTTCTCTCAGTTCTACTCACTTCACATTGCCTAATTCTAAATGAAAATGTACTTTGTTGACTTTAACTTTTAAAAATCAGATAATATTTCATTTAGATTCAAAGCACTCCAAAAAGTGAGTGGGAGAGGGGAATCTGCAAATTATATCAAATGACATATTTCAGAAATCTTTGTGGAATATTTGGAGATGACTTTAATGTTCTTAGTCACTTTAACATGGAATTCTCAGAAAATGTCTCTATGATTTTTCTTGAGATCTCATGAAAACATTAAGAGTTTTCTTTCAGAATGTTTGATAGCTCTAGGCACAAAGAGTGGGGTGGGACACTGATGGTTTTGCAGTTTTATGGAGAATATTCTTCTTGCATTTCACACAGAAAGAAAATGATGCTCAGTAGGACTAAATGACTGCTTTTCTTAACCACACAGCTTTGGAGGTGATCATTATCCTGGCTCTGTTTTCACTACTACTGGAATTTTTTGTTTTTGTTTTTCCTTTCAAAGACCTAAATGGGGGGGATTAATTAAAACAAATGCAATTTCAGAAATGGGGAACAATAGAAATCCATTGGAGCCAGAAGGATACCAAGGTGACTAGACAAACTTGAACTTCTTACCATTTGGGTTCAGAGAATAAATTAAATCAGCCTGTATCTAAAAGATATTAATTTTCAGCTGGGATGAATTTTGTTATTCATTCAGAGAACTCATAACAATTACACACTTTCATTTTGATGCTCCCTTGTTCAGTCTGAAGCCTTTATAGCTCTCTGTTCAATAGGCAGAGGTAAGAAGCCATTCCACATTTTTCTTCAGGAATATTTATTTATTCAGGAATCAGGTTGGGGGTTGATGAACCTAAGGAACAGTAAAAATTTCCCAAGTTCCACACTTGTATATAGCAGTCAGAAACCACCTGTTCAAGCGAGCACACAGTGTGCATAGAAATCAAGGCAGAGCAGCTTCCTTCTTCACCTAGGTGAATTGTCCATAGGTTCAGACATCAGAAATACAGCAAAATATTTCCTTTGTGTCTGAGACTTCCTCCAAAGAGCAGCAAAATAGCATTCCCTATTAAATATGTTTGAAGCTTCCCTAGGAAGTCCAAGGGTCACTCACTGAGCGTGCCCCTGGGTGTTTCAGAGAGAATGAGATTACATAATTTAGGTTTTGGGGAGGCAGTAGGAGAGTTAAAGCCTGCTCAGAATGAATGAATGAAGGCTGGAGTTTGGAGCCCATGAGAAGCACTATACGACTCTTTTCATTTGTCTCATTGTGCAGCATCCAAATTTAATTCTTTCTCTTCTATCTACTGTGTATTGTTTCCATTATAAAGAAGAGTTGGTAGCACTTCTTAAAAGAAGACAAGGTGGTTGTTGATGCTGTATTTTTTTCTCCCCTGTCCTCGACTAAAACACCTAGCTGACAAAGTTAAAGGGTTTACCGCTGGGCTTATTATCAGAGGACATCTTTGCATTTGGCATCTACCTAAAAGTATTCTTTTTTTTGTTAGCTTTGGAAATGCTTGGGCAACTAGATGTAAGTTCATTTTTATTTATTTTAGAGTTCCTAATTATCCAGATACCCATCTGAAAAAAATGTCACTGAATTCAGTACTGAAAGTAACTGACTACCCTTTTTAACTATCTATCAGATGAAGAAATAAATCCAAGGCCTCTGTGACTTGTGCTTGCTGGAGAACATATGGCACTTTCTGTTGGAGGACAAAGTAACCCTCTATGTACTTGCCAAATTCCAGTTAGAGTTATTACAGCCTCCTTATCTAAGGCTCCCTGTAGTTCTTCACTACCCATGGAAAGACAACTGAGCAGTGATATTGGGCCTGAATGACGAGATGCTTGGGGCATAAAGTGGTTTGTGATCTTCCTAAAGGAAAGACTTTATAAAAATGTGGACTATTCTTACAATGCAGCAGATGTGCGGATGACAACGGCTGGAGCCCGGCTCACTAGAATTCTGACAAGTGCAGTTGAGCCAGCAGTGAATCAAAGTAACATTGCAATTGAGCTGTTTGGCTTTGAGTTTTGGAAGAAGTTGGAATGTTAGAATGCATGACTACAATCTCCCATGGCCTTTTACATACAGACAGGTTGGACTAAGAAAGCTGCCGGATTTAAGTCTTAGAAGATGGACAGAAGGGAGATAAGAACAGCAGAGCTGTGCAAGCAGGGACTAGTGGCCATAATATTACAGTACATGTCAAAGAATTAAAATCATAAACAATCACAAAATATATTAGAGGTAGAAGAGAACTTAGAAATAATCTAGTTCAATCTCTTCATTTTACAGATGAAGTAACTGATGGATGGCTAAGGAGATAAATTTATTTACTTAATAAATATTGAGTGAATGAAGGCCCATGATCACAATGAGGATAATAAGAGAAATATTGGCTGGATACCAGCATTGTGACTTGTACTGGGTAGGTACAAATGACCATACTGAGTCTGGAAACTTCTGTTTGGCTCATAAGAATGCCATTCATTCAACTGGGTCCCTCTATTACAGTTCATCCCTTAACATTCCCATCCTTGAAGCATAAACTATTTTCAGAGATACAGAGGTAATAGAGTAGAATGGGCTCATTAAAATTCTTTTAAGGGGTTAAAAAAATCAGATGACATAGCTCAAGTGTCTGAAGACCTTCTGGTCTTCTTTAAACAAGATTCATATGTATGAAGAATCAAAGAACATAAAATTCTAGGTAATTGTTGCTCAGTTTTGTGGTGGATGATGCAAATGCTATAGATGATAAGAAGAGCAAAATAGTCATAATAGTAGGAGTTGTTATTGTTTTCATCATTGCAGTAGAAATAGTAGTAGCTGTAGTATTAATGTAGTATTATTAATAATAGTCACTATCATCTTTTCTCCTTTTCCATCTCTTTCTCATCCTCCTAATATTAGTAGCAGAAATATTAGTAGGAGTAATAGTAATATAGTACTAATAGTAGTCAGTATCACTTTTGTCTCCATTGTCATCATCATTACCATCCTCTTCCTCTTCCTTGTTATCAATTGTGGTAAAAATAATAATATAATCATTACTCTTATCGTTATTCTCATTGTTGTCACAGTCACAGTAAGTTAGCATACATGAAATCTCCACTACACGTCTTGGCTAGATTTTCTCTACCTTGTCATTACTGGCCCCAACACATTATAGAAAATAGGTTGGGCTTTGAGGGGGAGCCAATAATAATAATTCACATTCATATGGTGCTTGATTCACTCTTCCTAAAGTTCTTTATGCACATTATTACAATAGAACCTCACATCAGCCATGTCAGGTTGCTGGTACAGGTATTATTGTCTGTTCTTTGCAGATGAGGAAATTGAGTCTCTAAGAAGTTAAGTGGCTTGCCTGGGGTCACACAGCTGATGTCAGAGTGGTTAAGGAACACATACATCATGAGATAGTGTGGACTTGAATTAGCCTTCAAGGAGAGGTTGGATTTAGATAGACTACTATCTTTATTCCTTTTCTTATTCTACCTTTTGGCTTTCTTTTCCTCCAAGACTCCCACACTTCTCTTTTTCAGACCTCTTCTTTTCCCTGAATATGTGTGCCCCCTTATCCTTTTGCCCATAACCCTCCTTCCAAAATTCCTCTCTGTTTACATATATACACTCTGAATTTACATGCTATTTTCCTGGTGAAGTGGATAGAGTTCCAGGTCTGGAATCAGGAAGATCTGAGTTCAAATCTGGCATCAAACACTTGCTAGTTGTGTGACCCTGGGCAAGTCCCTTGACTTTGACTCAGTTTCCTCATCTTTAAAATAAACTAAAGGAGGAATAGCAAACCACTCTAGTATCTTTCCTAAGAAAACCTCAAATGGGTTCAGAAAGAGTCAGACATGACTGAAACGACCGAACAATAACAACCCCCAAAAGAATGCAAGCTTCTTGAGATCAGGGACTGCTTTGCTTTTCCTCCTATTCATCACTTAGCACTTAATAAATTTTTATTAATTGATAGAACTATAAAAATAAAAAAATCTTTTTTTTTTTTGGCTAGGCAATGGGGTTAAGTGACTTACCCAGGGTCACACAGCTAGTAAGTGTCAAGTGTCTGAGGCTGGGTTTGAACTCAGGTTCTCCTGCCTCCAGAACTGGTGCTCTATCCACTGCACCACCTAGCTGCCCCCCCCAATCTTAAAAGAGGAAAATTCATAAAGTTTTTGGGTGATGACCTGTATTTTAAATAGTGAATTTAAAAATCTCTTCTCTCATTTCCTTACATTTGAGTAATAGCACTTATTTTTACCCTAGATTATTACTTAGATAGGATACTCCTTGAAGGTAGGTGCCATGTTGTTATAGCTTATGTATAGCAGAGCCCATATTTTAATCAAAAGCTTAATCCTTCCCTGGGTGGTAGGCTGATATAAGTGTTTATTCACATACATCCCTTTGGAAAGTTTAGGATTAAGGATAGTATTGAGACTTTCACATAGGATGGGAACTCTGCCTTCACAAAGGCTAACACAAGGCTCTTCTCCATGTTTTTAAGTAGGTTGCCACTGACTAATGAGCAATGCTTTCTTTTAGCCTGTCAGGGATGGGGTTCACAAGGGGATATTATCCCTTCCACACATGGGAACATGCATTGACAGCTCTGGTAGAAAAAAGGGGGGGGTTCAAAATGAGTCAGAACTAAGTACAGGGTTACATTGCTTGAATTAGAGTTTAAATTTGTTTCTCCCCTATCTCATTATCAAAATAGGTAATAGCTTAGCACACTGTGACACCTTGAAAGCATACACACATAGCCCAGAGTTGGACAAAGTCATAAATTCAATGTGTTGTTTATCTAGAGAAATTTTATTAGCATTTCCTCTAGTATTTAGTTTTATTTATGTCTAGCAATGCATTCCTGGCAAAAATTCTCATATTTGAGGTTGCTATTATGGTTTCATCAACTAATATTATGTATGTGTTTAATATATGTGATAGCAATAATGAAAAAGAGGAATGGAATGTTAATACACGTGGGTTCCCAGGAGAGCAAGGGTTCACTGCAAATACACCACCGTCGCATCAAAGCAACATTTCTTTTGAGCTGAATAATGCAAATTAGGTTTACCTCTATCCATATCTCTCTCTTTTTAATCGAAATAACATATTTTGAAAAAGAAATGAAATGTGGGTTGTCCTTGTTTTCTTCCTGAAAAGTAGGCCTCCCTAACAAAGCCACTTTTTTTCTAGCTGTCAACATTTCTCACAAATCATGAAATGCTTTTTTAAGCATGTTAAATTAGAAGGTGGAAAATCTAAGCTAATTTGGGTAGCTTAAGCTCCTGTATGCTACACATTGCCCCCATTGATAGTTATGGAGATGAATACATTAAGCTGCTGTTATTGAGTACCTTGGACAGCACTCTTAGCTGTGATTGGGAAAACTAGCTGTGGGCACAACACATATCCTCACATTCTCCTTGTTTTATTGTTCCTTGAAGTTTTTGCTTATTGTTCCTCTGCTTCTCTTGTCTTCCTGTAAGCATTCTCCCCAAGTGTCTTTTCCATTTGGTATCTGTTTTATTCCCTCTCTAGGAGTATTGATCCTCTGTCATCCAGACCACCTGCTTCCCAGTGTCATCTCCTCACTGTCACACAGACTATTATTACATGTAGGTCATTTCTGATTATTCTGATGTTGGCTGCTCTGTTTTCCCAGCTGATACCATATATATCTTTCATATATCACCAAGAATTCAAAGTGGGTATGAGTGCCCACTGCATACATTATGGCTGGGTGATTGACTAATCCCTCACAGGTTAAAAACAAAACAAAACAAAGCAAAACAAAACAAAACAAAACAAAACCCAGCATCAACAGTTGAATAGACTAGTTAATAGAAACTCAAAGTTGATTATTTTTCTTTGCCTGATGGTGGCGGTGGGGAATGGTGAAGAGGGGGAGATAAACCTTTTAAGACATGGCTAAAGGTTGAGAAAATGTTAAATATCTTTGTCATATGCCATAAAAAGTCACATAACCATTTCCATACCACCAAATGTCAGTGTACCCTATCTATACTGTACATAAGCAAAACAGATATAGTAATAGCCAGCATCCACATAACACTTTAAAGTTTGCAAAGCACTATATATATTTTGTATATATATATATTTATATATATATGTAGTATATCTATCTATATCTCTATTTTTATTTTGTCCTCTAAGGTAGGTACTATTTTTATGCCCATTTCATATAAGCAAACTCAGGCTGAGAGAAGTTGAGTGGAATGCACTTAATAAATGGGTGTTTAATTAAATGGTTGAACTGGAGTGAGAATTTGATCTCTCCTGAGGCTGGACCTTATCATATTTTTAGTAAGACAATGAGGGAAAGTGGCACAACGGTAAAACAAATCTCAGAAACTCTTTGGTAATACTACAATTTTAGATCCATTCTGGCTCTAAAATTCTGTGAAAGTCTATCTTACCCAGTATGTTCTAAGCTGTAAGAGAGTCCATCAATGTACCTCTTTTTAATTACTCACATATAATCTCAAAAATAATCTCATTTTCAGGTAAGTAGGAATAATCAAATGGAACTATTTTAGTAGGGTTTTGGGAAAAAAACACAATCAATTTAATTCTTCCCCTATGGGAGACAATGTGGCATAGGGCATAGAAAGCTGGTTTCGAAGCCAGGATGACCTGAATTTAAATCCTCCCCCTGACACAAAGTGACTGTGTGACCCAGTACAAGTCACTTAACTTGTCAGCACTCTAGGTGACTCTCAAAGAATATAAATTGCAAGGAAGATCCTGATCTGTATTAGTCAAGAGTTTCCTCATTTGTGAGTTTCTTATTGCAATGAAATCCTTTTAAAACTACACAATGCCCTCAAAATGTGTAGAGTGCTACTTTCTCTGGAAGGAAGAAAGTTTGCTTTCATCCTCCTTTACTCTTCTAAAGTCCCTAACCTCCCTGTCTCAAGTCAGAGGAAAGGCATAGATATAGGAATGGATTGTCCTATGACAAACAATTAAAAAAAATTGGCTAGACTGCAGTAAACAAGAAGAGGAATAATGTGTTTTAAGACAGGAAAGTGAAGGTTCACCTGAGGACAGAGATGAAAGGACTTGAAATGATAATCAGAGCAATTAATATTTGGTCCTATATCCATGCCTTTCCTCTGACTGCACCCCATTCCTTGAATGCTCTTCCTTTTTACCTCTTCTTCTTAAAATCTTTAGTCTCTTTCAAGATTCAGTTCAAGTATCAACTTCTACATGAAGACTTGCCTCTTCCCCTTGCTGCTAGTGCCTTCTATCTCCATCAATTCAAATCTATTTTGTCTCTGTTTTGTATATATCTATGTATGTACCTGTGGCCTCTCCACTAAAAAAAGTAAGATACTTGAGTGGAGAGAATAGTTCTCTCTTCTTTTTGTATCCCGGGACCTGGCATAGTGCCTGCACATAGTAGGTACTAAGGAAACCTTATTGATTGATTGTTTGCACTAAATGATGGCTAAGACTTGTTTTAGCTCTAAATCCTTTGATGCACTGGGATTTTACAAGGTGCCTATGTCATCATCAGAGACTTTCCTTTATGACTTTATGAGAATATTAAGGATTGGCAAAATTGTCATACTTAAAAAAATTGGCTGTTTCATCTATGGGTTGGAGATGGTGAAAGGAAGACATGTACACAAATACATGGAGATGCTATAACATAACCCAAGGGAGTAGGGGAGAAAGAGAGGATTGACTGACCCAGGACCCAATCACCCTCTAGTCAGTCAACACACATTTATTAAGTTCTTATGACCAGACACTAATGCTAAGCACTAGGGATACAAAGAAAAGCAAAAACAGTTTCTGCCCTCAAAAAACGCATAATCTGGGGCAGCTAGATGACACTATGGATAAGCAACTGGCCCTGGAGTCAAGAGGATCTGAGTTCAAATCCAGCCTCAGACACTTACTAGTTGTGTGACCATGGGCAAGTCACTTAACTCTGCCTCCAAAAAAAGGAAAGAAGCTCACAATCAAATGGAAGAGAAAAACATGCAGACAACTCTATACAAAAATATTTAGAAAATAATTTAGAAATGATCAACAGGCAGAAGATACTAGCATTGAAGGGAATCGGACAAAGCTTCCTGTAAAAGGTGGATTTTTAGCTGGAACTTGAAGGAAACCAAGGAATCCAGGAAGTAGAAGTGATGAAGAAGAAAAGTATTGCAGGCCTGGAGGAACATACACAGGCTTATGTTGCATGTTGTAGTTATTACATTGTAGTGTCCCACACAGCACTGCTGACACATGAAACTTTTGAAGGTTCTGTGTCCCTGGAAAAAAAACATGAGACAACTAATGGCATACCATATCTCTGAAGACTCTTCCATCCAAGCATATAGTGGTGACCTATATACTCATTCAATGCTAAGGACATACGTATTTTCCACCTTTGCAGTAGGCTGCCTTGGGAAAGGACTGATGACCAAGGTTGCTATAGCATTTTCTTTGTCATTCAGATTCCACCTTCTCTGGAGGCTAGCAGTCAATGGCTGTGTGCATGTCCTGGATCATCTCTTTTCTCCAAGCAGGAAACTTATATTTAATATCCTCTGGTCTGATTAGTATTGAATTACATTCATAAGCAACTACCTCCCTACATTTACAATCTTCCTATACTTTTTCCCCTCCATACACTCAATGATTCAACTACACTGACCCACTTGCTGTTCTTCCCCCTAGACACTCCATCTCACTACTCTGGACCTCTGTATTGTCTGTCCCTCATGCCTGGAATGCTCTCTCTCCTCATCCCTACTTCTAAGCTTCCTTCTAAGATTCACCTCAAATCCCATCTTCTGCATGAGACCTTTCTTTCCCATTTGTTCCAATTCTGGTCATCTCCCAAAGCATCTTCCTTCTGTGAGTACCTTCTATTTATGATATATGTTTCTTGTATATAAATAGTTATTTTTATGTTTTCTTACCATTAAGATATTAACACCTGGATGGCAGCAACTATGTGTTTGCTTTTCTTTGTATCCCCAGCACTTAGCACAGTGCCTGGAACATAGAAAGCATTTAATAAATGCTTTTTAACTGAATGACTTTTCCTAAGGATACATGAGAACCTAGTCAACATATGCAGGGAAATCGGTTATAATGACCAAATCTGATGATATCCTTGGTTTTTGAAGCACATCCCTAAAGAAATATGTCTGATACTTTTGTATTGTAAACTTAAGAGCTTCTCAAACATAAGCTTTATTCCAATTTATAGAGAGCATTGCTATCAACTGGTACTGTACTTCATTGATAAATCCCTAAGAGTCAGCTAGAAAAATCAGTTAAAAGCTCAAGTTAAATAGCTTGTGTCTAACAGATTATCCCTTGAATAACTGTGCTTGAATTAATTCCAACCACCAACATTGAGCATCAAACAGACCTGACATTTTCTGTATCAATATTCTTTAGGACAAACATTTCTTTTCATCACACATGCAATGGCAAATCACTTGGCCCTTTTAGTCATGGAAATGGTGCCAACTTTGTTATCAGTCTCTAAATGTTTGTGGGAGTGCATGTATAACTCCTGCTATAAAACTTCCTCATTCAGCATGGGATGTTAGAGATCAACAAGTCTGACTCTACTGTGCTGATAAAGAAACTGAAGGGATATAGTTAGTGGCAGAAGCAAGTTTCAAACCCAGGTCTCCTGCACATAAATCCAGCTACCATTCCACCACATCATGCTCCTTATTCCACTATGGATAAGTCAAAAAGAGTGTGCCTTTTTAAGGTCTTGCACAGTGTGCCTACCATTGTGCTAGGACTTTTAGGATTTGCATAAAAGAATAATTCCTTCCCCAAGAAGTACATAATTTTGTTGGGGATAATTCTAGTGGCCCATTTAGTTTTATTGGGAACAATGAGATTTTTCTTGATTTTTCTCCTCTGGCCCATATGATGTACAATTTAGACATAGGAGTCATAATGAGAAGAATTTTTGCTTTAACTTCACTTATATTCTATGCATTAGTACTAAAGAAAACCTAGGAAAAAGGAGAATCTTCCAATTCAGTAAATACTATTAGAAAGCTATGGACAAATCAGACGACACTGCTGCCCCAGCACTGCTGTATTTGCCTTTGTCTCTCTATGTGTTTTGGTCTGTAGTCATTAATAGCTTGGCCTCCATGAAGAGGTGGCAAAGGGGAGCATGTCAGAGCAGCTGGCCAAAATTAAATTACAGCATCCTCGCTCTTTGCATTAAAGTCTCCACTCAGTGATGGAGGCTGGTAATCGTGTCCGGATTTTCCTTAAAGACAATGGCCCTCCATGCAACTGGCCACACTCTGTTAATTCATGCTGTCAGCCTCCTTTATTGGCTGTGGGGAAGGCAGTATTGATTCCTGAACTCAGCAGCAGCACAAAGAACCACTAGTGCATGGTCAAAATGCAGCAATAAAGGGCCGACAGCTTGAGAAAAGCAGCCGTTCCGTTGCACAAACAAGGTCAATTAGAGGACAGTGCAGCGTAATATAAATAGCATTAGCATCCCTCTTCAACCACATGATATCACACTGGCAGGATTGACAGTAAGGAAAATAAGGTTTAATGCCAAATAAATATAAAAGCATTTAGTATAATTTAATTTAAAACCCTCTATCACTTTAAAAGTACTGTGCTTAGCAAAATATTTGGCTAAATAATGGGTAGAAAGCTATTGTATGTTCTTAAAAATTATTTTCAGATAAAATTTTGTGGGAACTAGCCAATTAGCCATGTACAATGAAACTGGTGCACATGAGTTTATTGGGAAGTGACTAATTTCTTTTTCAGAGCTCTGAAGTGGTATGCCTACTTGTATTTATTCCATTTTTGACATTAGACTTTCCAGATTTCTAAAGTGCAATAATGAGGGAACAAAAGATTTCTTAATACTTTTAGTTTAAAAGAAAGTATAGTTTTCTGGGTTTTCTTTTTTTTAAAGTTGCTAGGGATTACTGGGCCCTTTTGTTCAAATACTTGCAATCATTACTTTTATTTATGGAAGAGTTTTTCTTACCTTCCTTTGTCAGCTCAAAATTAATTACAAATGTAAAACGCATCATGCTGTTAACACGTACACTATGTGGGAAACAAATTATACTCTCAAAATAGATAATAGACAGCTTGGATAGGTAATTGATAAACCTACACTGCATACAATAACTGAATAGATTTTAGAAAAATATATAATTGTTTGGATTGGAAAAGATTCATTTGTTGGAATTCTCCTTTAATGATGAATGTGCTCAAGGTTGGCTAGGAGCAACTCATTAAAGTACATAAAAGCCTCTAAAGAAAGTTTGAATCACTGTGCCTTTGAAAGTGCCCATTAACCACAGAGAATTTACCTAATCTAATAGGATGATGCTATGGTGTAATTTGGCCAAAAAAACCCCACAACATTATCCAAAGGTTGAATGACCAAATACTGTACTTCCAACACTGTTTCATTATGGGTTATGAATAGATATGTGAATTAGGGGACCAGAATCTCAAATGAAACTCATGACTTTATATGCACTTTCTGGTATACTCACTCCCTCAGTGTAGACTGACCTTTGGCTCCTCTCTGAAATAGATCCATTCTCCATTTTATTTCACAGAGATTCAGCTGGCTCATTTAGTTAATTTTTATGAGCCTTATATTGGTAGGAATCTCATAGAAGGTCAGATCTAGTCCCTTTCCCCAGAATTTATTTTTTATGAAGATGTGGCTCCCATTTCTAGCAGCCTAGAGAGAAAGACCCAGAAAGAAATACTCAGAACCTTGACTTATTTTTGTCCAAAGTCTAAAAGATCATAATAGGCACAATCCATAATAGGAAGTAGCATTCTCTTGTCAGAGCAGCTTTCTAGTAGCCTAAATACATGTTCCTTTGACCCACGAATCAGAAGGTTTCTAAGTTCCAGAGCCACTCAAACTAAGGAATTCAGACTCTGAAGGCACAGTTGTTCAAGTCTGCCACAGAAACCATTGATTTCAGACAACAAGTAAAGGAACATTTCCTGGATGGATAGATGCTATGTTATTAGTTTGTTTGGTGGATTTATACTTAGTTGTTTTGCATGGATAGACATCCATAGGTATGCTGCTGCATCTATGTTCTCAATCCACATTCCTATAAGACCTGCAGCTAATCTATATACTTCAGTTTTTCTCCTGTATCCACACTCTGTACCTTGCTCATAGAAGGGGATTTAGAGAATTCTGTCCATCTAACTCACTAGTCTTTTTGCTTTTCTCATAAGGCTAGAGACTCAGATTAGATTTAAGGAGGTAGAACAACAATGACAATGACATTTAGTAAGCATCTACTGTGTATAGAGAAGCATGCCAAGCACTTCAGGAGATGTAAAATTTAGCTGAGCTCCTTCCATCATTGAACTACAGTAAAATAAATAAATACATAGATGCATCTAATATACATGATTATGCAAGTGCTTTGGGGAGAAATAGAGCAAAGTACTTTGTAAAATTTGAAAGGTAACATTATTATTAACCAAGAGATCTTGGAAAATACCCTGCAAGAGGTAGAGTCTTAGCTGAGCTTGAAAAGATAGAATCTAGAAGGTCAAAAGGAATAGTAAGGACATCATACCTAAAGAAAAGAATGTGAACAAAAGTGCAAAGGCAGGAGAGTATAGGCTATAGGGTAGATTAATCACTTTGTAGCTTAGAGTACATAGAGGATAGGTAAAGCCAAGTTGAAGCACCTTAAATGCCAAGAGGAGGAGCTAGAACTCTATTGAATAGGCAACAGGGAGTCACTTAAGCTTTCATGCAGAGGAGTGAACCAGCCAAATCCATGTGTAAGAAAGATTTTTTCTGGTATGGTTAGACATAAGATATTTACTTTTACCCATGATTCCTCACTATTACTGGATATCTGCAGATGTGTAACTTTAATGATCTTCCTCAGAAGGGCCAAGCAGGATACTTACATGGAAGTGAAAGTGGAGCCCTCTCAGAGTGATAACCCTGCGCCCTTCTTCTATCTCCATCCTGAGAATGTCACCAGTATATCCTTGCCTCCCGTTGTTGATATGTTTCCATCTGTTAAACATGACCTTAGGGTGGCACATAGTAGGTGCTTCACAAATACTCATTGACCATTGACTGTCTTAGAAAATGGAAAATGAATGACCTCATTATAAATTCAACTTTCATTGGAAAATTGATAATAGCAACTCTTGCCACAAGAGAAGCACTAAAAGACCCCGGGGAAGGGACATGTGGACACAACATCCTGTCTTCTGGTTGGTTCAGTGATGGTCATTGCACCAGAAAAGAGACACAAAAGCATTCTGATGTTAGAAACCTTTTCAAGGATTTGCAGATAATGTGACCATGTCTTTTCAGAGTCCTGGAGATTCACTTGGGTCTGACCCTCCCACTAATAGCAACCTAAAGAATCTTCTGGCACTAAGAGTACAGAATGCCACATATCTGTGAACAGTCAGTGACCCTCCTTTCTCCATTTCTGATATCCCAAATATATTATCTCCTATAGCACCAGGCTTAGAAAGACAGAGTAGCTGGTAGCAACTTATCTCACCTTGTCTCTTTGCCTTTGAAGAGTTTCTCTAATTACAGGGTTGGGAAGTATCTGATGATCAAGAAAAAACTCTGTATACAGCAATCAATTTTTTACAAGAGTGGTTATCTTTGTAGGGTTTTATTTTGCTGCTTCATGGCACCAGAAACACCCTCCTCCAATGAAGGCCTTCTTTGCTGCCTCATTAAATGAGTGAATCAATAAAAGAAACATAGAATTTATTAATTCTTACTATGTGTTAGATATTGTGCTAAACACTGGTGATACAAATAAAAAAATAAAACCAATCCTTGTCCTCAATGCGCTTACAGTCTAATGGGAGAAGACAACACATCTGGAAAAGTAGGAGGCAGGGATGAGATGTTTGGGTCTAGGAAGTTACAAAAGATGTTGAGTGCAGCAATGAGCAATTGATTGGCATGTCCTTTCCAAGAATGGTAGTCTTGTTTGTATTATTGTTCTGAGAGCTAGAGGAAGTAAGAGGAAGGGGAGGCAGGTTATACATATAGCAATGTGGCATGAAGATAGCTGGAGAGAAGTGTGCCATTCCTCACTTGGGCTAGCATGAATGCTCACCAGTGAGGAGCCCAGGAGCCCAATTGGAGAGGCCAGGTAAATGACATTACAGGAAGATGTACTGAGAAGTGTGCCATAGAAGTGACTCCGGGCTTTCAAAGGTTATTCCAGTGCAGTCCAAGCACTGATAGAATTGGCAACATGATATGATGAAAAGGGTTCTAGATTTGGAGTTGGAGATAAAGGGTTCAAATCCTGACCCTGCCACTTGATAGTTGTGTGACCTTATGCAAGTCACTTCTTTCTGAACTTTCAGTGTCCTCATCTATAAAAGGAAAGAATAAACTATATAATCTCTATCCATCTTTATCTCTATCTCTCTATCCATCTCCATCTATCTTCCAGATCTCAATCTATAATTATGAGCCTATAATTGAAAGTCATATGAGAAGCTGCCTGGCTAAGTTCAAAGTGTCCCATCACCAGTTGCCTATGGGATACTGATGACTATTTCAGCCAAAGCTACTCTTCCAGGCTAAGAAACAGAACAGTTGCTAACCAAGAAGGTGAAGAGATGGCTCATCTTCATGAAATCATAGATCCCTGAAGCATTGGAATACTTAACCTACTTATTTTTCCACTACTCTTTTGCTCATAAATGGAACTTCATGACGCATGTGTAGATATCAGTATTGAAGGTAATTCAGAATAAAAGAGGCTCTATGAAAAAACAACAACAACAACTAAACATGATGTAGTTATTTACTGCCCATTCCTTATCTAAATAAATTTTGTTGTGTGTATTTGTGTTGCATGAAATGTCAGATTCTCCCCTTTAAGCTGCTTTTCCTAGAAAGAGTGTGGCTATGAAAAAATGCTATTGTACGTCTGTTTTTGTTTTGATATCTTTTGATCATTATGTTGCTTAAGATGCTGTCATCAGTGCTGAATCGTATGAAACCTTTAAAGGGAAGTTCAGTTTCTAAAACATAGTCTGTATTAACTCTGTGTAACTATATACAGAAACATATATTTATGTTCATAAGGAAAACATTAAATATATTCCAAAGAATGAGAAACCTTGAAAAATAGAAAATGTTTACTAGAATTACCAGAATACATTCCTTTCTTTTGCATGTAGCCTGGAAATGGGACTATCACCCAACAGTTCTGTAAACAACATTCTCTTAGTCCACTTACAATTAAGTGTAAATTGTACATGGGGGTGGGGAGGGAATTGTGGTAGAATGGAAGTAGAAATATATTTGAAGTCTAAGGGCTTAGTTTCAAATCCTTACCTTTCCATTTATTACCTGTGTACCCTTTGGAAAAGTTCCTTAATCTGTCTGAGCCTCAGTTTCCTCATCTTTAAAAAAAGAGAATGATGGCCTCTAAGGAATCTCCCAGTTCTAAATCTGTGATTCTATAATTCCTAAATATGTAGATGTGTATGTATATAAAATGTATTTCTCACCGGCCTCACCTCAGTCACTCTTCATATCTCCTCAGTGTCCTCTAAATAGCTTGCTAGATCTCTCCTGTCTCAATTTAGATCTGTGGCCTCATTTCCTTTTCTCTGTTGGAAACATTCCTTTGTTTGTTTTAAAGGAGCTGTTTGGCTCCTGCTATCAAGAAACTAAGGAAAAGGGGCATGTATTATTTTATATAAAATAACATGTATTATTTTATATGAAAGATAGAGTCATTTAATGCTAAGCCTTTTAATATCAAAATATCCTTAAGTATCCTTAGGATATAGCATTTTCTGGTTAGTTGGCTTATAGCCCAATAATTAGGTAAAGCCATTAGCCTAAAAAACAAGTACAAATTAATTATAGCCAGATAACTTGTCATTATAGAATAGATGAACAAAATGAGGTTTCTGGACCAGAGAGGTCCGAATACACAAAAGCAGTTATGCAAGTAGGTAACTGTTCTGCTATGGCTTTTGTTGCTTTTTATTATGATACAAGCAAGTTTTGCTACACTAAAGAGGAATCATCATGGTTTTCTGTAAATTGAATTTTCTGTTCGATTTAATTAATTCAACAAACAGTTATTAAGTGTCTGATATGTTCAAGGCACTGTCATGGGTGATAAGGAGCCAAAAATAAATCAAAATAATACCGATTCTGGCTTCAAGATGCTTATTTTCTACTGTAGTGGGGTGTGATGAGCCAGTGAGTTCATCACTACTAAACCTGTCTCAGGCATGTATGTACACAGTTTAAAGAGTCCAGGACTCTTTAATTATGAATCCTCCAAAATATTGTCAACAATTATTTGCTATAGGAATACAGGAAGTATTGTTACTGCTGCTAATGCAATTCAACTGAAAAAAAATTGATTAAATGTCTATTTTGTGATGGGCTCTGGTGATACAAATGAAAGTCTATCTCCTCAAGGATCTTAGATTCTAATGGTAGAGAGGTGCTTGTTTAAATGAAACAAAAAAAAAACAACCAGATCTGTGATTTCATTAGTATGGGGGACTCCCAATGCAGAAACTCCCTCTACTGATGCAGATCATGTTCTGCTCCACAATTTATAAGATAACCTACGGTATTAAGAGGTTACATGACTTGCTCAGGGCCATAATTCCAGCATGTGTCAGAGGCAGGATTTATACTTCCTGACTGAATTCAGCTTTCTATTCCCCTATAACACACCATCTTTGGCATACAAAATATTTTTGGGGGGTTGAGTCACTTATTTATCTTTTACATACAAAAAACTTGGAGGAAACAGGAATGAAGTGAAGGTAGCTTTACAGAATTTTCCCTCTTCAGGTCTGGTTGAGCAAGCTGGTTTTAGGACATATGGGAGACAGGGTGAAATCCCGTAATTTTAAACGTAAATCTCCTGACAGCAATCCAGCCATTTCAACTGGACTCATAACATTTTTTGAAGCACTATTTTCTCTAAGTAATATCCCCAAGCTAAGCAGTTTTAAGACTACATTTGGAAGTAACACCATCTGAATTTTCTTTTTCCTTTAAAAGCACAAAGATGGACAGACATGCAGTGAGGCAGCAAGGTGAGCAGTGTTTGGCTGTGGCTAACACTAGGGGTTGTGAATCAATGTATGAAGAGAGAATGGGTAAATTCTACATAGTCAAAAGTCAAAGTAATTTTAAGGGTGAGGGTGGGACAGGAATGGTATCCTAGGTGAACTTAGAAGAAGAGAGGAAAACACACACACATACACACCATTGAGCTAATGTTTATCTATCAGAGACATTAAGTATCAGTTTGCTGATCCTTATTCTATCCGAAGAGAACAATGTGTTATTAATAACTTAAGAGAGTAGCATGGTAGGGAGCATTTGAGTCAGGATCAATGCAGGAAGATAAAGAAGTAATGTTGTTAGCGCAGCATGCCACAGATCATGTATATACCATGAAAGAAATAACTGGACAATGAGTTTGGAAAACATCACAAATCTGACAGAGGTATGAGAAGATATGGATGGGAAACATCAACCATTCTGACATCTGGTGAAGCTCTTTCAATGCCAAAAGCAAGGAAGTTGATGGATTTTTTGTTGCCTTAATGATAATTTAATTCTTAATGATAATTTAAATGCCTTTTGTAGACCTTATCCTTGTCAAAAGAGAAAGGATATCATATACTCTGCTGTACTATGATATATGTCATTCAGTAATAATTTATTAAAAGTCCATTATGTGCTAAGTACTATGCTATGCACTGGAATATAGGGAAAGGTAAAAGACAGCCCTTGCCCTCAAAGAGTTCACTGTCTAATGGGGGGAAGAAAACAAACAAATGTACAAATAAGCTACATACAGGATAAATAGGAAATAATTAAGAGGCAGGAAGGCGTGAGAATTAAGAGGAGTTGGGAAAGGTTTCCTGTGGAAGGTGCGATTTTAGTTGGGACTTGAAGGAAGCTGGGCAAGTCAGGAAGTGGAGATGAGGATGGAGAGCATTCCAGCATGAAGGATAACCAGAAAAAATGTCCACAATGAAGTATCTTGGATGAACAAGTCACAGTGGAGTGTCTTGTTTATGGAATAGCAAGGAGGCCTCTGTCATTGGATCAAAGAGTAAGTGGAAGAGAGTAAGGTGTAAGAAAACTGGAAAGTTGGAAGAAAACTAGGTTTTGAGGGGTTTTGAATGCTAAGCAGAAGATTTTGTATTTGATTCTGGAGATGATAGAGACTAGAGTTTAATGAGTAAAGGAGATGATATGGTTGGAAGTACACTTTAGGAAAATACCTTTGGCACTTGAATGGGTATGATATGAAATGATATGATATGAAAACAAGTATTTGCTATGTGCCAGGCACTGTGTTCAGCACTGGTAATATAAATACAGTAAAAGTAAAAGAGATAGTCTGCCCTCAAGGAATTTATATATTTTTTTAAATAATCTATTATTAATTAATTTATTTTTAATTTTTGACATTCACTTCCATAAGATTTTGAGTTCCAAATTTTCTCCCCATCTTGTACCTCCCCCATCCCTAATCTCCCCTCCCTTTTATCTCCTCCCCACCTTCTCTTATCCCCTTCCCCTTCTATTTTCCTGTAGGGCAGGATAGATTTCTATACCCCATTGCCTGTATATATCTTATTTCCCAGTTACATGTGAAAATAATTTTTAAAATTTGTTTTTAAAACTTTGGGTTCCAAATTTTCTCCCTTCCTCCCTCCCCACCTACTCTCATTGAGAACGCAAGCAATTCGATGCAGGATATACATGTGTAGTCATGCAAAACACTTTCATAGTAGTCATGTTGTGAAAAACTAAGCATATTTCCCTTCATCCTATCCCACCCCCATTTATTCTATTCTCTCTTTTGACCCTGTACCTCTTCAGAAGTGTTTGCTTCTGATTATCCCCTCCCCCAATATGCCCTCCCCTTTATCATCCCTCCCTCATTCTCTTCTCCCTTTTCCCTCTATTTTCCTGTAAGGTAAGATAGATTTCCATGCCCAATTGAGTGCGTATGATATTCCCTCCTTAAGCCAAATCCAATGAGAATAAGATTCACTCATTCCTTCTCACCTTCCCCCATTTCCCTTCCACTGTAAAAGCCTTTTCTTGTCTGTTTTATGTGAGATAATTTGCCCCATTATATTTCTCCCTCTCACCTTCTCCCAGTGTAATCCTTTCTTACCCTTTAATTTAATTTTTTATATCACCCCTTCATCTTCAACTCTCCCTGTGCCATCTACCTATCAGTCTACCTACCTACCTATCTATCTATCTATCTATCTATCTATCTATCTATCTATCTATCTATCTATGTATCTATCTATGTATGTATTTTTTCCCTCCAACTACCCTAATACTGACAAAGGTCTCATGAGTTACAAATATCATCTTTATGTGTAGGAATGTAAACAGTTCAACTTTAATAAGTCCCTTAAGACTTCTCTTTCCTGTTTAACTTTTCATGTTTCTCTTGAGTTTTATATTTGAAAGTCAAATTTTCTATTCAGCTCTGGTCTTTACACCAAGAATGCTTGAAAGTCCTCTATTTTAGTGAATGTCCATTTTTTTACCTGAAGGATTATGCTCAGTTTTGCTTGGTAGATAATTCTTGGCTGTAATCCTATCTCCTTTGACCTCCAGAATATCATATTCCAAGCCCTCTGCTCCCTTAATGTAGAAGCTGCTAAATCTTGAGTTATGCTAATTGGGTTTCCACAAAACTTGAACTGTTTATTTCTGGCTGCTTGCAATATTTTCTCCTTGACCTGGGAACTCTGAAATTTGTCTGTAATATTCCTAGGGGTTTTCCTTTGGGGGTCTCTTTCAGAAAGTGATTGGTGGATTCTTTCCATTTCTAAGCATCTGAGGCCTAACTTGAACCCAGATCTTCCTGACTCCAGGGCCAATGTTCTATCCACTGTGCCCCCTAGTGGCTGCCCCTACATTGAGTACTTTTGCAAAAAGGGACACTGCCACTCACACATGGATAAGTCCTATACATGACCCCTAACAAAACTTTAAGATATTTCCATGGAGTTTTACTCCAGAGTGGGAGGAAAACCCAAGAAAGAATCTAACCTCTTGGGAATCAGGACCCTTGGGATCAAACCTAGTCAGGTGAGCTGAGAGTTCCTTTCAGGGTTCCTGCTCCATGTAGTACGTATGAATAAAATTAATAAAGATATAATTAGAAAAGGAACTATAATGTGTGAAAATATTTGGCTCAAATATTGCCGAAAAACTTTTATACTTATGTTATTTAGGGAATTGTTAAAATGCATAACAATGGTCATTCCCCAGGATAAGTGGTAAAAAGAAATAAGAAGAAAAATCAGATGAATACTTCTGAAAAAAAACATAGCTCCAATGACTAATAGTGTGTCAAATGCAGATGAAACAACCTCAGTGTTGTCTCACTTTCTGCAAAATGGCAAAGACTAAAAATATGAAAAGTCAATATTGGAGGGACTATGAGAACACAGATCTACTGATACATTGGTGGTAGAACTATGAATTAGTATAGCTGTCTTGTACCTTCTACTTGTCCCTATGCCAAAAAAATTATTAAGCTATCAGTATCTTTTTACCCAAGAATCTCACTATTAGAATATACTCCAAGTAAGTCAAAGGCACAAAGGTGCATTATTATACCAAAATATTCATAGCAGCACTCTTTTAGGTAATAAAAAACTAAAAACAAGGTGGAGGCCAATTAACTGGGGAAAGACTGAGGAAAAAAAACAATTATGATGTATGAATGCAACAGAATATTTAGTAAGGAGATAACGTGGTCAGACTTTCCTGGTAGGGAAATCACTTTGGCAGCTAAGGGCAATATGGATTGCAGTGGGGAGAGACTTGAAGCAGGGAGTTCAAGCAGAAGATTAATGCAATAATCTTGGTGTAAGGTGATAAGGAACCTGAACAGGCTATTGGCTGTGTGAGTGCAAAGACTCATATAAAAGAAATTGTGAAGGTAGAAATAAGATTTGACCTATCAGGTCAACATACTTTGACATCAGATTGGATATGTGGAATGAGTGAGGAGTGGAAGATGACCAAGATAAGAGTTTGCATGGCTGGGTTGATGGTGGTACCCTGGATAGTAATAGTTATATTAGGAAAAGGTAAGGTTTTGTGAGAAAAGATAACGAGTTCTGCTTCAGACATATTGAGTTTGAGATGTCTACAGGACATTAAGTGATGTAAAATCCAAATATATTTAAATCAAGATAATTTTTAAAAGGACATATATAGAAGATAGAGGAAAGGGTAAACATATAAGAATAAAGACAAAAATAGACTTTGCAGGAATAATGCTAGTAACACTAATGCTCAGAATAGATTGAGACTGGTAAGGAACAGTAGGAACAAGAAAAAAATCTCCTCCCTAAGGGGGTTCGGTGAAGAGATAGGACCACTGCTTAGTTTGGATGGGCTTTTGAAAATGAATTATAATAAGTAGCCTGCACTATTCAAGTCTGACTTTATTTATTTCTCTGTTCTCTTCCAAGAAAATGGAGCATGTACCTTAAGATTGAGGAGATAACAAAAAAAAACCATTTAGCAGGAAATGGAAATCCAACAATAAGATAATATCTAACTGCCTTTACTTAGCTGAGGTCATAGGTTTGAAAGAACTGCATCCTAGGGTACTGAATGAACTGGCAGAAGTAATTACTAACTCATTTTCAGCAATCTTTTGGAGATCTTTGAGATCTCCAGCAGACTTTACTGAAGGAATGGAGAATGGTTGTTGCCCTGTTTTTCACAAAAAGGAAGAGATGGAGTCTACCAGATATAGCTTGAATTTTATTCCTAGCAAATCTGGAATAAGTTTTCAAAGGAATGGCTTTTGAATATTTAGAAAGGTAAGGTGTTCATCAAGAACAAAATAAGCTGGAGTGATCTTTTCTTTTCTTTCTTTTTTTTTTTTTTACCTTGAAGCTTAATTAGACTGGTGCTTCACAGTGTACTATGATGATGCCTCATTAATATATGGAAGTGATTCTGAATTATCAAAAGCTATACCAGCGGAGACTACTATAGAAACGGTTTGGTCATGGACGTAGCAACAGAATGGGTTTTATTTTGAGGACCAGCCTAGCTAAGCATAGAGAAGTTCATTGCCAATAAACTAGATAACCATTAGGTGATAAATTCCTTGGTCATGACAGCCAGTAGAATAGAAAAATCCAAAATGATCATCAGTTCTACACAAACCCTTTTGGCTTCTGCAGTGATGGTAACAGGGATGAAAGAAACTAGGGGAAGAAGATGCTAAGAATTTCCCCATTTTGAGACAATCTATGCCACTTTAACTTAGCTTTTGTTACTTTAACCGAAATCCTTGTTCATTGACAATGAGTAGACATACTTCTGGAGAAACTAAATCAAATAAATCTTGAAATTATGACTATAAACAAAACAGAAGAAAGAAATGAATTATAACTAAATAGAAAGATGTTTCACAGGTTTTCCTAAAAAAGCAAATAAAGGAATTGGCAGAGTTGGATTTATAGGGGACTCAAAGAAAATTAAAACATCATTTCATAAGACTTTTGAGGCATCTCATGTTATCGTGTCTAAGTATTTGCAAAAAGACCACCATGAAAATATTTGTAGATTGTGCATCAATATCTGTTGCATAGAATAAGGAAAAAATACTACAGAAAACTCAGTAAGTCCCTCAATAAATTAATCGACATATACTTTGATATTCAGGGTTGTTGTTTAGTCAATTTTTGGTCATGTCCAACTCTTCATGACCCCACTCGGGGTTTTCTTGGCAAATATACTGGAGTGGTTTGTCATTTACTTCTCCAGCTCATTTTACAGATGAGGAAATTAAAGCAAAAAAGGTTAAGTTAAATGCCCAGGTCTCATACAGCTAGTAAGTGTCTGATACCTGATTTGAAATCAGAAAGAGGAGTCTTCCTGACTCTAGGTCCAACACCCTATTCACTAACACCACCTAGCTGCCCTATCATGTTCATTGACATCAATGCATAAGTGGGGATAAAGATAATGAAGAATATATTGGAAAATAGATCAGGAATGAGGGAGACTAAGACTTGTAGACTATACTGGAACCTCACGTCTATGCATCATGAATATTGTTTTTGAGAAAAGAATTGGTAGATTCTGGGACCCATAAAGTACCATATATGTCACAAAAAAGAAAAAAAAATAATACTTGTTGACTTGGCTTGACTTAAGATAACATATGATAATGTACTGATTTAGGAGTCATTCCTGAATCAACTGCCTGTATACAGTCAGACCACTGACTTATTAGAGTAAAGATCAGAATTAATACAATGCTAGAAGAAAGAATAAAAAGGAAAAAAAGTGATATATCATAAAACAACATCATATTTATCCATTAAAATGTTATTGTGATGAAAATTGTATCTATGAAGAATACATATATATATATAGATAGATAGATACATATATATACAATACATATATATATGGATATACATATATATATATAATGATTTTATATATTCCTCCAATATAAAATAATTGCTCTAACAAACAATCCAAAATCAACCAATTGACCAAGAATTTATTAAGTTCTTCCCACTATGTGCTAAGCAGTAGAGGAACAGAGAAGGGTGAAAAAAATGGACCCTATCTTAGAGTAGTTCATATTCTAATGGTAAAATAGAAGAAAGAGAGGCCCATGATCACTCAAAGAGTATGTAGCAGAGCCTGGAAGAAAACACAGGGTTCAAAAGCTGGCATATGCATGCCTATTCAGAGGATTATACGGAGAGGAAGAGGAAAGAAGGCTGGAATAATAATAATGATGATAGCATTTATCATTATAATTACTTAAGGTTTGCAAAGTTCTTTATAAATATCTCATTTGATTCTTACAATAACCTTGTTTAAGAGGAGTTATTATCATCCTTATTTTACAGATGAGGTAACTGAGCCTGAAAAATTAAGTGACTTTTCCATAGTCACCTAGTAGGTATTTAAAACAAGATTTGAACTTGGGCTTTTCTGACCCTAGGTATAATACTTTATCTACTATTTCACCTAGCTGCCTCAGGCTTCACTTGTGAGTGAAGAGATATGTCAGCCAGAGATAACATCAGTTTAGATAAACTCATTTATAAAATATTATGGATAAGGATGACTGAAGAAAGTAATAACATCTCAAAAAACAGAGAAGCAATGAAACATGGAGTCAATTTAAAGTAAGTTTGGTTAAAGTTCCAACTAAGCAAAAGCCTACCAAGGTATTTTGAGAATGAAAACAGAAGGATAAGAAAGACAATAAAAAATGGAGAAGATCTGCAAAGACATTTATAACAATTTTTTTTTTTTTTGCCATTGAGAGCAATAGGCATACTACACTTAGACTCTAATGTTAGATGCCCAGATGTGCTCATGGAAGAGGTGGAAAGATACTAAAGAAAACAAAGATGATAAAACTCAAGTTAGATTAAATCAAGTGCACACAAAGTAGATACATGTTGGAGACAACAAAATTGTGTTATAGTGTTAAGTGATTAATTTCTAAGGTACTTAAAGGAAGAGAAGATATCAGTGATATAAAAAAACTCAAGCATTATTAATACATAAATAATAAATTGATACATAATTAATAAAAAGTGTTAGATCATCAACAACCAATAACCTATATGTCTATTTTTGCATCTATCCAATTTTCATGGGACAATTTTTTTCATTAAAGATATACTTGAGGATCGTAGGAAACATGGCATCTTTTTGAAAGATATCTGCCACAATAAATTGTACCTTTGCCATCCTGCAATTGGCTGAAAGATGTAGATAATATAGGATTTCTCTGTGCTTATTGTTTGTTGAATATATCTAGCAATTGATTTGGTAGATTAAAATCACACCTAAAAGTTTACAGCATGGTGTAACCCATTCATACACCAAGTCATTCAAGTTTCCTTAAAAGCTACAGAACAATTTTAATAAGAATAAGAGCCTGCTTCCCACATATAATATGAATTAAGGGTGATTTAAGAGGAGTCAGGGTTGCCCCTAGTCTTCCATGTGAGTTTTGGATAGAATGGTCTCCCTGGGAGACATTAATAATAACTCTCTGAGAAGTAGCTTCCAAATGTAATTATAAGGCTACACATGTAAGGTAAATACCAGTGCTAGGTGTGAGTGAAGAGTCTGAAGGGAGTTTTACATCATGCAAATATCCTCACCCAGAATCTCAGCTGCTGCAAGGGAAACTAGGTATAAAAGAGTAACAACATATTCACCAACCTAGGAATCAACAAGAGAATTCATGCAGAATCCATGGAAAGCAATTCCATTCCCTCCTCCCCTCCTTCATCTCAGGCAAGCGCACATCTGCCCTAAGGGGCTGATCTTCTACTAGTTTAGGGGATTTTTTATTCAGGTTATTAAACTCTCTCTGTTTACATCCTCTCCTATAAATCAACTTCAAGTTGGCTAATGAATACAATCACGGAGTGACCAAAAGGGTTTGTGATTTCCCAGAGGGGCAATCATCACTCGGCTGTTTCCCTGTGCCTCACTATGAGGCTGGATGTCTGCTCATCTTTTCCTCCCCAGCCTCTCTCATTCTCTGAAATCTATATTGGTGCAGCTAGTGTTAAATACACCACAAGGATTTAGGGTCCACTAATTTCTTTATCTAACAATGGGAAATTGGTAGCAAAGGAAGAAGCAGAACATCAGAGGGAGAATAGTCTCTAAATATACATAGACAGTGCTGGACACCACCAACTACAGCAGAGACTATTTGCTCTAACCTTATCCTTCTTGGGGTAAGCAGCTTCCTTCTTCTCTGGCTTAGCATCATGGGAGAGGAATATTGTCTCTAAGGGGTGTTGGTGGAGTCATCCCACCAAATCTGGTTCAATCAGCACCACATTCACTAGTCATAGTCTCCCTTCAGGGGAGTTGTCAACTGAAGTAATAGCCTCAGCAGGAAAAGCTGGAACACAATTTAGAGTCCTTGTAAGAAAGAGCAGAGGGTCATAGATTCAGATCCATGGGGTTAATATTGGCAAGTCCACATGGCACCAAGATGGAGAAAGAAATTGTGACTTCCCACTCTCCACTGGCCTCTTCCTTTTCTAGCAGATTTCTTCCAGAAATCTCAATTCTATAACCTCCCAGTCCCACAGTGTCACTGCTGGTGGATTCTGGGGGGGGAAATCTTTCATCTCCATGACAATTCTGATGCTTGTTTACCAGTGAAACCCTTTGTTATTAACTTCTACTCATCAATATCAGCCAAAGTATCAAACAGGAGATTTAAGTTTAACAAAGTTGTTTAATACTACTGTGATGGAGAAGACCCATCATACTGTTCAAGTTGAAAAGGGAAAATCCCTTTTGGATATTGAAGTTTTCTAGAAACTGAAGTGGACAGTGAAGTTTTCTAGATGCTTAAATTTGTAAATGACTTCATGCTGTTTGCATCAAACCATGGAATATTAGAAGGAATCAAAATGCTCAAAAGAGTTTGGCCCAACCATCCATCCACATTTGTGGAGTATAAACAAGTAGATGATGATATCATCCAAATTATGACATGCCAACCTATAGAGCTTATCTACCAAAGTGTATGTGCGTGTGTGTTTGTGTATGTGTGCAGGTGTATGTACAAAGGGTGTTCCAAAGATCTTAGTGAAGTTTTAATCTTCAATAGGTCAAAATTGCACTAATATTTTGGAACAACATATCCTTCCTATCTATCTATCTATCTATCTATCTATCTATCTATCTATCTATCTA